>NW_007728437.1:253054-303130 GCF_000696425.1 Galeopterus variegatus | reverse complement strand
GGGGGTTTCTTTCTCCTCCCTGTTTCCTCCTCCCACAACGCCCCCCTCCAGCAGGAAGTAGCTTGGAGACGTCAACGACCTTATCCCCAATAGAGGAAAAAGGGAGGAATGTAAGGCCCCATAGAAGACCCCAAAGGAGGCACTCCCTAAAACATGGCGCTCTTCTCTTCCGGGTCCTAACAATCTCGCCGGCGCCAAGGTGCAGCCTATCAGAAATCATTACCCGCCCCCGGCCAATCAACTCCCGCCCCATGTACTAACCACCTTCTCCAGGAACCCGGCTCTATATAAATGTATGCTTCTCCCGGAATAAAGCGGAACTTCTCCGGTGAACTGTCAGCTCGGGTCCTGTCGTTCTTTCACCAGATACTCTGGTTCACAACCCTCAAGTTCCACCTTCCATGAAGTCCTAGAGCATGGACATGATGCAGCCAAGTTCCTTGCCAGTTCACAGCAAGGATGATCTTTGCCCAAGTTTCCAAAAAACTCCTTATTTTTATCTGAGACCTTAGAATGGTCTTTACAGTCCATGTCTATCAGCATTCTGCTCACCACCATTCAACCAATCTCTAAAACTTTCTCTGGTTTTCTTGTCTTCTAAACTTTCTGACCTGTTCCTCCAAATTTCCCCAGCCTCTCCTCAACACCCACTTCCAAATCTGCTTCCACATTTCCAACTATCTTTTATAAGCAACACCCCACTTCTCTGGTACCAATTTTCTGTATTAGTTCGTTTTTGTTGTTTATAACAAAATACCTACAATTGGGTGATTTATAAAGAAAAACAAAATTTATTGCTTACAGTTTCTTTATTTTTTTTTAAGATGACCAGTAAAGGGATTTTAACCCTTTTCTTGGTGTTGTCAGCACCACGCTCTCCAAAGTGTGCTAACCGGCCATCCCTACATAGGGATCCAAACCCGTGGCCTTGGTGTTATCAGCGCCACACTCTCCCAAGTGAGCCACCTCTCACATTGCAATATAGTAGAAGTGGAGCAGGGACGGGAGGGGAGGGGAGGGGAGAGGGACTCTCCTCTTCTTTTATCCCTCTCCTCTTCTTTTAAAGCCCTCAGAACCACACATCTGACCACCATTTTTTTTTTTTTTTTTTTGTCTTTTGTCTTTTTCCGTGTCCGGCAACGGATCGCAACCCTCAGTGTTGCCCCCGTACCGGACCGGGGACCGGCAACGGGATCGCAACCCTCGGTGTTGCTCCCGCGCCTCGCTCAGCCAGTGAGCGGGAACCGGTCTGTATGTGGGATCCGAACCCTCGGGTGGGAGCGCCGCCGCGCTTCCCAAGCGGCTCAGTATCCAGTGCGCCACCAGGCCGGCCCCTGACCACCATTTTTAATCCATTCACTATGGCATGATCCTACAACCCAATCACCTCCTCAAGGCTCCGACTTTCAATTATCATAATAGGATTTCCCACCCTCTTAACAGTCACAGTGGGGGCTAAGTTTCTTTCTTTTTTTTTTTTTTAAGATGTCTAGTAAAGAGATTTTAACCCTTGACTTGGTGTTATCAGCACCAGACTCTCCCAAGTGAGCCACGGGCTGGCCTGGGGGCTAAGTTTCTAATTCATAAAACTTGGGGGACACAATTCAAGTTTCAATGAATTTTGGGGGTCAATTCAATCCACTACACCTTGCTGTCTAATAATCAATATCATGCATGAGATGGACCATGCAAAATTTAGTGGTTATAGTTTTTTATATAAATATATATATATATAATAATTGCAGGCTACAAATCAGCAGTGTATCCAAATGCTTTCTAACTGCTGGGAGAATTATTTCACAGAATGAAAGTAAGAAGGGATAAGAACAGTTTGGGGCTTTATAAGCTTTAGATGGTCCAGATAATTTAGCAAATTCTTCCAACAGAAAAAAATAACATTCAATTACAGACTTAAAAAAAGTTTATGACTAAGTGTTTATGATATATAAAATGTACTATTTCCTAGTAGGTATCACATGTAAATTATAATTTGGATATAGAAAAAGTATTTCTTATATTCCTGCCTCTAAAGGAAACGGTGAAGGTTTTTTGGACAATTGGACTCATAACTTTTCATTCCACTTTCATTTTGTGTGATCTTTGGAGGAAAAAAATCCTTCATTCTATGGTGATTCAGTTTACCATTGACTTGGTGTTGTCAGCACCACGCTCAGCCAGTGAGCTAACTGGCCATCCTTATATGGGATCCGAACCCGAGGCCTTGGTGTTATCAGCACCGCACTCTCCCGAGTGAGCCACGGGCCGGCCCCTCACACTTAGCCTTTAATTGGTGATTAATCATGGTGGGCTTTTCATTGTCTTTCTCCAATGCATCAATAGCTCCCAGCAGCAGCTCTCTGTGCTATGGTTCTTATAATTATTCCTTCCCTTAAACTTGTTGGAGGCCTAGGATATGGCATCAACTTCCCCCAGTATCCTATCCTGGTATCACCCTAGTGAAAGTTTTAACAAGTGCCTCTTTACAGCCTGCCAGCAGCTCTCCCTGTCTCACCTGCTACCAGTGATGGAGTTTCATGGCCAGCTGGCCAGCAGTAAGCCATCTCCAAACTTCCAGTTTAGAGTTGGCTTCCTGAGACCATTCCCCTCACCAACTGTCTTAGGGTGGTCTCGCCAGAAGCAGATTTGGATGGGCATCAGCACAACCCATAAGGGAGCAGTGGCAGCTGGACTGGTGGGATGGGGGTTGAACTCAGATGTAGTCACAACAGAGGCCTCAGCTGATCCCACGGGCACAATGGAGTTGGGGTGGTCCTTTGGAGATGTCCCAAATTGAGGCAAGGGGGTCTGGGCCTTCATACCTCACATTGACCAGTCTCCAGATGTGGGCTGCCCCTGGGAAGGGAGTGTAACCTTGAGCAAGGCAGCTCCCTTCCACTGAAAGCAATTTGCAGAAAGACCTGTGAGCCAGCAGCAGCCAACACTCCTGGCAACCGGGTAGTGAGTGTCTCGGTCCTGAAGGGGAATTTGGAGTGCACTGCAACCTTCACTATGACTGTCCCTCCATCTAGTTCAATCTCCCCACTTTGGGACAGGCACAGAGAGGTTCCACATTGGCCCATAGTGGCAGGCTTAGGTTACATAAATCCTGTTCTCCCACTCTGGTATTCCTATAATGCCATGGGTCACTAAAAGTGGGCAGGGACAGGGTGGGGTTCGGCCCTTCATCTTGACCAAAGCTGCTGTGTGGCAGCTCGGCCTCTCCACGACCCCATCCTGATGGCTGTAGCATTCTTGGCCCCCCACTCCTTGTTACCCAAGAGGAAACAAAGCGTGGTGTAGGCTGACAAGATGAGATGACTCTGCATGTCCCAGGTTCAGGCTCTCACAGAGTCCCACCCCACTGGGGTCATACCTCCCAGGGAGTGTATTTTAAAATGAATTTGAAAACAAGCTAACAAACCCTGCACTCCAAAAACCAAAAAAGACCGATTTTTTTGTGCTGAAAACTGGACATGCTGGCTTGGCATCCTCATGACCAAGCTGTTGCTTAGTTTTAATTTACTGTATTTTATTAACTAATCCAGATGAAAAGTTGTGGGGCTCTAGGATGGCCTGGGCCCAAAGGTTCTGATGGGCAATTTGCTAGCAGCCCGACTTGCTGGGAGAAGGGGCCAGGGCACCACTTTCTCATCACTCCCTGGGGTATGTCTGCCCTGGTCATCCCCACAGGGAGAGGCCAGGGCTGGGGATAGTCCACACTCTGCTGCCTTCCTGCCCTTCCGCCAGCTCTGAGTCTGTGTCTGAATTGTGAATTGTGTACAAGAACCTGCAGCCATAGTTATTTGACTACATCTTGACTGAGGGCTTGCAGTGCAAAGCCAGCCAGTGTCGTGCATTACTTACAATAAAAGGGATCATTTATTAAAAAAAAAAAAAAAAACAGTAGGGGCAGTGAAGGGGAATCAAGAGAATTAGTTGGATAGGAAAAGTTAAATGCAAGGAATGAAAGGCAACTGCAAAGTTTAAGAAAAGTGTCTGTTACTGCACAAGCAAGAATCAGAAAGAAGCCATGGCATGGGGGGAGATACGACTAATGAAGCAGGTTTATACCTTTTACTGCTTGAGAGCTAGGACCTCCTTAGGCCTCCAGCTCTAAGCGTAACATGACATAGTAGGTAGGAAGGTAATATTCTTGAATGTGAAGATTCTGTATATAGTTGAGCCCTGTCTTGCATTATATAGAAGAATCTGCTTACTTATGAGAATATAAGACCAACCTAGAACCTTACAATTCAGGATAATAGTGATGGTATTGGTAGTAATAAATCAATCCCAAGTTAGTGAAATAGAGCTCCCTACACACTCATAACCTACGCTATCTGCTTCTGTAGAATTGCTTGCTTAACCTAAGTAATTCCATTTTGCCCCGTCTGACCTACAGATTACCCCCCCCCCCTTCTGCATGAGAAACCATTGACCTTCTCATAGAAACAAAAACCATTCCATAAAAACAGGAGCCATACACAGTAAACTATTACATGGGAACAGGAACCATATACAGTGAAAACTTGTATGCTTGATTGCTCTAACGGCTCATTCTCAGCCTCTGTGACCTAGCTCCTTAGCTTGCTTTGTGCACCTGGACAAACCCATGTGCCAACGAGATGTAGTTTTTGCCTTTAAAAACCCCACAAGACCAAGGCCTGGGGCCACTCTTCCTCAGTTGCTCCTTGGGAGATGGTCGCTGGCCAGCTGGAGTGAATAAACTGCCCTTTTCTGCACAAGTGGTGTGTAAATGCATTTCTTGTGGGAGGGTGCCTCACAACATTTTGGAGGCCCCAGAGAGATTCTTTCTCTCGTGAGTATATCCCTCCCTGCACTTATCTCCTTGGAGAAGATAGAGAAGCTGTTCCTCTTCTTCTCCCTAATGGCAGATGGGGCACTGTACTCTCTCCCCAGGTAGGTGAGACCTCAGTAAGAGATGGTGCACCAATGGTTGGACTTAGTGGGAGGCTGGATGCAGCATTAACTCCCCTCGTCCTTGGGCTCCTGAGACGTCGCTGGGCCCATTTATAATTTGGATTTGGAATTGGGACTTGCAAGTCAATAGGAATTGTGTTTCCATGTTTCTTGCTTGTCTTTGTTGTTGTGATTGTTGTGTTTTTGGACGTGGCCACTTGTCTGTCTTTTGTGTACTGCCAGTTGTGTGTTTTTGTGTGTCATTATCTTTGGTCTTATATAACAAATGGGACAAAATTCCTCCAAACAGGTCTATGGGAGAACCCCCTTACATACAGGTTTGGATTGATATAATGTCTGACAAGCCGTCATGACTAAAAAGGTGCCGTAAAAAAAATGTCCCAAGGTGAATGGAAATAAAACACCATCTGTGCTTTTAACTAAGCCTTCTCCTCCAGCTTCTCTGAAGAAGAGCACCTCCCTCACAGCACCTCCCATACTCTCTGACGCCTCTGAAGACCCAAGGTGGCTTTAAAAATTAAAAATAAGCTAAGAGTACTTCCTTTAATAATTTCTTCTCCCGTGACTGGAGAAAATGATTTAATCTCTAAATATACTGTAACCAAAAAAAAGAAAATTAAAAAACTGTTGTAGGACTGCTAGGTTAGTCCCAGAATGTCAACCTCATTTTCGATTTAGTGGCTGTTGTTACTTTATGTCGTGCTGACCTTATTGTTAAACACAGGTTTGTTTGCATTCTTTCCACTCATGAAAAAAATGGGGAAAACATTACTTTTAAGTTGGTTAAAAGCATTAACTAACAAAACACTTCAAAAAAAATGTAAATTAGGCAGCTAAGAAAGCATACGCCATTCATTACTTTAAAAAAATATACAGCCTTATTAACTCCACAGTGTAACAGTTGTCAGAATCAACATTTAGGTAAATATAAATAAAATATTTAAATGGTAGTGTAAATAGTTTTCAGTGCATACACATAGCTTTTTCCTAAAAAATTGCTCTGGCAACTTTGTTAAAAACCAATTAACCAGAACTATGGGTGTATTTCTAAACTTTCTTTGCCTGTTTGTTTCCCATACTCGGAGTGGTACTGCCTCTCCCTGACGTTCCTCCAAACCCCCTCTCTCTCCCCCACCTGATCTTTCCCTCTGCACACTCGGAGTGACACTGCATACCAGTCCTCTCCCTCCCATTCCTCCAAACCCCCCTCTCGCTCCAACAGGCTCCCTTGCCTCCCAGAACTCCTCAGGATCAGGCTTCCTTCATGGTTTACAACTGGAAAAATCAAAATCCTTCTTTCTCAAAAAACCTCAAGGCCTCATCTCCCTCCTGGAGACTGTTTTCTTTACCCACCAGCCTACATGGGATGATCATCAGCAGCTCCTGCAGACTCTCTTCACATCAGAAGAACACAAGCGGATACAGATGGAGGCCCTAAAAACTGTTACCAGTCATGATGGCTGACCCTCTAATGACCCCGTTCGCCTCAAAAAGCATGTTCCCCTCTAACAGACATGGGTGGGACCCAAACACGAACCAAGGGAAGGGGGGCTCTCGACCTGTATCACCAGACTCTCCTTACGGAACTCCACACAGCAGCCCGGAAGCCCACTAACCTATCAAAAGTAAGTAAAACTATTCAGGGACCAAATGAAACCCCCGCTGCTTTCCTGGAACGCCTTATGGAGGCTTACAGGACCTGCACTCCTGTGAACCCTGAGACCCCAGAAAACCAGCAGGCAATAAATATTGCCTTTGTTACCCAGTCAGCCGCAGACATTAGGATAAAGCTTCAAAGACAGGAAGGATTTAAAGGAAAATTGTTATCTGAACTGGTTAAAATTGCCCGGAGGGTCTTTAACAACAAAATGTCCAGGAAAAAAAACAAACCGAAAAGCTAGATCTTAAGGATGCCTTCTTCAGCTTCCCACTGGCCAAAGTAAGCCAACCTCTCTTTGCCTTTAAATGAACTAACCCTGGGGGAGGACACTCTAAACAATTAACTTAAACTCATCTCCCCCAAGGATTTAAAAATTCCTCAATCTTATTTAATAAAGCCCTTCAGCCTGTTCATTGCTGAGATGTGAGCATTGCCAATGGGGTGCTCACCCAAGCCTGGAACCATGGAAGAGGCCACCTCTCCAAGAGGTTGAACAGTGTAGCCACAGGATGGCCAACTTGTCTTTGAGCCATAATGGCAACTGCTTTACTGGTAAAAGAGGCCAACAAGACATATGCTTAGTGGCCCCCCACTCTGTACAGACTCTCGTACAAAGTGCACCTAAACATTAGCTCACCAACTCCTGCTTCACTCAGTATCAGGCTTTACTTCTAAATCAGTCCCTAAAAACCACGGCTCTAAATCTGGCTACCCTCCTCCCAGATAACAACC
Organism: Galeopterus variegatus; assembly: GCF_000696425.1. Taxonomy (NCBI): domain Eukaryota; kingdom Metazoa; phylum Chordata; class Mammalia; order Dermoptera; family Cynocephalidae; genus Galeopterus; species Galeopterus variegatus. The sequence goes on along the minus strand of NW_007728437.1, from coordinate 295,797 downwards.
CAACCAAGCCTGTCCATAACTGCCTCAAAACAATCAAGACTCTCCAAGGCTTCCGGCCGGACCCAAATAATGTGCCCTGGACAAAGCCTAATAAAATGCTGTTTGTTCACTGATAAAAGCAGTTTCATTTCCAATAAAATCAGGTATGCTGGGACACCCATAGTAACTTTAAATAGGGTCATTTGGGCTCAAGCCTTAAGCCAAAAAACATCTGCTCAAAAGTCTAAACTCATAACCCTAACACGAGCTTTAAAGCATGGAAAAAATAAAACTGTTAACATATATACTAACAGCAAATATGCTTTTGCACTGCCCATGTTCACGGGGCCTTATACAAACAACAAAAACTATTAAACTGCTCAAATAACACTAAAAAAATTGTTACAAAAAATTGTCCCCAAATTTGGCCTACCTGTAACCTCGGGGTCTAACAATAGCCTGGCTTTCACAGCCCAAATTTCCCAATTATTAGCAAAAACATTAAAAATAAATTAAAATTTACATTATATTTATAGGCCACAAAGTTCAGGACAGGTAAAACAAATAAATAAAACTTAAAAAAAACACTTACCAAATTAAAACAAAAAACTGGTGAGAACTGGGTGAGCCTCCTTCCCTTTGCCCTCCTAAAGGCTAAATGCACTCCCTACATACAAGAAATTACACCCTCTCTTGTTGCCCCACCTCAAAAATAATAAACTTGCTAAAATCACTAACCACAACCTTCTTCAGTCTATGCCGGATTCACCCCTTGGTCAGAGAGGCCTACCCACCAACAAAAGCAATCGGTCATTTCTGCAAAAAGGCCTCCTAAAATTTAAAAGGGGTTACATTAAATCTATCAATCAATTTGGGAAGAATTAACATCTTAACAATATTGTCTTCTAGTCCGTAAACATAAAATGTCTCTGCATTTATTTAAATTATCTTTAATTTCTATTAGTAGTTTTTGTAGTTTTCAACAAACAAGTCTTGCATGCTTTTGTTAAATTTGTTCCTAAACATTTTATTCTCTTCAATGCTATTGTAAATAAAATTGTTAAGTTCATTTTCAAACTGTTCATTGCTAGTATATAAAAGTACAATTGCTTTTTTTCATTTTAATCTCAGGTCCTCAAACTTGCCAAACATGTTTAGTTCTAGTAGCTTTTTGTATAAATTCCTCAGTATTTTCTACACACAAAACCATACCATTTATGAATAAAAACAGTTTTACTTGTTCCTTTCCAATCTAAACCTCCTTCTTTGTCATAAGCAAACTAGCTAGCATACAATGCTGGCCCCATACAATGCTGCATAAAAATGGCAAAAATAGGCATGCTTGCCTTATTCCTCAGTTTATAAAAAAAGCACCCAGTTTTTCACCATTAAGTATAATGTTAGCTGTGGGATTTTTATAAATTCAGTTTATTAAATTTAAAAAGGTGCTTTCTATTCCTAGTTAATTAAAGTTTTTCCAATTAAATAACAATTTAAAAATGTAAAGTGCTTGAATAAAAAAATTTACATCAAGTGGTCAATCTAACAATGTTGTAAAAAGTTAATTTTTTCCTCTTTGCTGTGGTCATTGTGTCCTATGCAAAAGCTAAACCTATCTGAATGCACAGCAGCAGCTGCACCCATATATAATCCACACAATCAAGCTAACAAGGTGGATTATATACAGCTCTAGAAAAACCTGTTTTTTCTATACCAACCATTCGGGTGTTATTAAAAACAGCCTTGCATTAGTCAAAAAACACATTTAAAAAAAGTCATATAGTAATAATAAAAATTGGTTTAAAAATCTTTTTTCCTGGTCACCTTGGTTAACAACCTTAATAATAGCAATCTCTAGTCCCCTAGTCCTCCTTCTCCTCCTAGTTACTATTAAACCCTGCCTAATTTCCTGTCTCACTAGCTACATTCATTTTTTTTTTTTTTTTTTTTTAAAGATGACCGGTAAGGGGATCTCAACCCTTGGCTTGGTGTTGTCAGCACCACGCTCAGCCAGTGAGCAAACCGGCCATCCCTATATGGGATCCGAACCCGGGGCCTTGGTGTTATCAGCACCGCACTCTCCCGAGTGAGCCACGGGCCGGCCTCACTAGCTACATTCAAAAACAAATACAATCAGTCAAACTCTTTGTCATACATACTAAATACAACAAATTAAGTACCAATAAATCAATAATTTAATTCCTTCCTAAAAAAAAGTTAAAAATAAAATAAAGCTCCCTATACCCTCATAACGTAGCTATCTGTAAAATTGCTTGCTTAACCGGGCCAGCCCCGTGGCTCACTCAGGACAGCACTGTGCTGGTAGCACCAAGGCCGCAGGTTCGGATCCTATATAGGGATAGCCGGTGCGCTCACTGGCTGAGCGTGGTGCAGACAGCACTGAGCCAAGGGTTAAGATCCCCTTACCGGCCAAAGGAAAGGGGGGGGAAAAAATTGCTTGCTTAACCTAAGTAACTCCATTTTGCCCTGTCTCACCTGCAAACTACCCCCCTTCTGCATAAAAGACCGTTAACTTTCTCATAAAAACAAAAGCCATACACAGTAAATTCTTACATAAAAACAAAAACCATACACAATAAAAAGTTGTATGCTTAATTACTGGCTCATGCTTAGCCTCTATAACCTAGCTCCCTAGCTTGCTTTGTGCACCTAAACAAACCTGTGTGCCAAAAAATATAATTTTTGCCTTTCAAAACCCCACAAGACCAAGGCCCGGGGCTGCTCTTCCTTGGTTGCTCTTTGGAAAACGGTCGCTGGCCAGGTGAAGTAAATAAACTCCCCTTTTCTGTACAAGTGGCATGTAAGTGCATTTCTTGTAAAAGGGTACCTCACAACCGTAGTCAGTAAGCATTTGTTTCTGCTGTACAGTGTAATTAGATCTTCTCATAACTTATTACAAATGTAGGGCCGGCCCCGTGGCGCACTGGAGAGTGCGCCACTTGGGAGTGCGGCGGCGCTCCCGCCGAGGGTTCGGATCCCATGTGGAGACCGGTTCCCACTCACTGGCTGAGCGCGGTGTGGGCGCGACACCAAGGGTTGTGATCCCGTTACCAGTCAGTAAAAAAGACAAAAAGGAAAAAAAAAATGTAAAATCCCAGCTTTTCTTTCATTAACCTTGGAAAGTTGTTTTCCAGGTACAAAGAAAACTGGAGCCCTCTGCCTTGCCTCCCTGTAGCCACCTAACAGCCATATTAGCCACATCTCCAGGACCGGCCTGCTCTGATCTGCTTGGCTTCTGCTTCTCACCTCCACCTGTGTGGGGAGGGCTCACTCAGTGTTGCCTGCAGTGCTGGATTTTCTGATTTGGTCATGTTCTGGAGCCCCCAGCCTCCACCCCTTGGTGGCAGCTGCAGTATTTGTTGTATTTGTTTTTGCAGCAGCAAGCGACATCTCATTTTTCCTAATGTAGGTTTCCCTTTCCAGAAGATTGCATTCCAGGACACCGATAGAGTGGTGGGAATATAATTCTGTCTTTGCAACACTGGTTTCTTCTTCTTTTTTTTTTTTTTAAAGATGACCGGTAAGGGGATCTTAACCCTCGACTTGGTGTTGTCAGCACCACGCTCAGCCAGTGAGCGAACCGGCCATCCCTATATGGGATCCGAACCCGTGGCCTTGGTGTTATCAGCACCGCACTCTACCGAGTGAGCCACAGGCCGGCCCTACACTGGTTTCTTCTTTGGGTGGGAGTCTGAAGTTATTTTTTCCAACTTTCATGATATAGTCTCCACTCACTGACTAAACTGCAACTCAGCTACCACAACCATTCAGATGGTAAATTATCCTTGAAGCGTAAGTACAGCCCATCCCAAAAATGGCAGGTGCATGAATGGTTTGAAGATAAAAGAGGAAAGGTCAGTTCATCATTGCCCACCCTTCCTTGTGCTAGCCAGGCGTATGCCTGGAATATGTCAGCTAAGTTCAGCCCTTCGCCTTGGACCTAGTTCACAGGCAGCTACCATTTTGCATCTTACAACAGCTTTATAGCTACATCGCCAATTCCAGGCCCATGTCAGCTAGCTAGGCTTAAGCCAGCCTTAGTGATAATGCTGCTAACAGTGGCGTGGCAGTCCAACCCAGGGTTGAACACAAGATCCCGAGCTTGTGCTTGACTTACCTTGCACATCTCCTGGGGCAGGGCAGGACTGGGCTGGCCGGTAAGCCTTGCATGGGCTGGCAGAGGTTCCAGAACAGCCCAGGCCTGTAACTGCAGCTTGCTGTAGCTCCCAGGCACCTTGAGGATCGGCAAAATGCAATGGTAGGGTCCTCTGCTTTTCAAATTTAACACGTGGCAGGAATTTGTTAATTTCACCTTCTCAGCATTCCTCCCTCCTTCTGTTAACAGCACACTTCTTCCTCTGAGGTGACTTCCTCTCCCATGCTATGTGGCCTCAGGACCTTTGTAATTACCGTTCCTTCTTCCCCTAGAGCTCTGGCTGGCTGGCTCCTCTCCAGCATGTGGGCCTCACATAGATGTCACCTTCTTAGAGACTTGCCCTACCATGTCTAAAGAAGTCTTTGCCAGCCCCCCATCACCTCCGTGGTCCCAGGCCCCTCTTATTGCCCTGCTTCAGTTTCTTCCCGACGCTTATCTCTCTGAAATCATCTTGTTTACCGTGAGTGAAGTCTCCTTTACCTGAAACTGCAAGCTCCTTGGAACAGGGGACTTGTCCTATATGGTTGCTATTCCTGCCATACTCCCTGCCCCTAGGGCAATGCCTGGCCATAGCAGGTGCCTGTGAAGAGATGCTGAGTGAACTGTCCCTATGGAACCCGCCCCCATCATCCCAAGAGCCTGGTTGATGACCCAACACAGACACAGGGTGGTGGCAGAACTCCAGAGATCTGGAACCACCTGGCCCTTGCCACTCCTGAGGCCCGCTGTTCAATACCTCCTTTGATTCTGGGAATTACCTGGTAACCTTAAAAATGGGCTTCAGGGAGAGAATTTTTAGTGTTATATTAGTCAGATTTCTTTTCTACTGGCTTGCAATGTAATAGCCCCAACAAAACCATTATTCCGTGTTACTATGTTCAAAACCTTCATAAAAATTTATGACTGCATCCTATCTCATCAAGTGAAAGTACCACAATTTGTTTAACCGATCCTACAACAGCTAGATTATCCTAATTTTCTGCAGTTATAAGCAGTACTGTTATGAACTACTATAGCACTGTGCAGTAACCTTTTTCTGCACCCAGAATATTTTCAAGGATGGCTTCCCGGAATCGGAATTGTTGGGTTAGACAAACAGTATGAACATTTTAAGAAGCCTGATACCTTCTGCAAAATTTCTTCCCACAAAAAACTGTACAGTAGCCTTCTTCAACACACTGTAGCCAGCACTGAATATTACTCATCTTTGTTCATCTGGCAAGCAGAATTAGCTCCCTACTAATTTGCATTTTCTGCCAAGACCTCATAACAAGTCTCAAGTATTTTTCCTTTACTGCACCTCATAGGGCAAGGCAGTGAATATCATTTCATATTTGTCACGGATGTTTCCCCCTTAATATTAGTGTAATCTAACTTTTTGATTCCATCACAGGGTGTTTCTTTACCCCGGCCTCCCTGAAGGCTGCTCTTTGCCCTTTTAGGGACTCTGGCTCCTGCCAAGCTGACCTGCTTCCTGCTCCTGGCAAAACAGAGCAGGGAAAAGGCCCGAGGTGAGAGGGGCCTTGTTCACTCCTGCAGTCCAGGTCCAGCGTGATGCCGACAGGAGTGGGTAGATGCACCAGAACATGCCATTCCTACAATAAGAAAGGTAGGTTTCCCTACCCTGAAAAGAAACAAAATAGGATCTGGAAAAGAAACACTTTGAGGGTAAACCTAAGGATTTTAAATAAAACATGAGAACTACATAGGATTTAAAATATCACTAAGTTACCTAGTCCAACTTCCCTCGCATTAGATGCAAGGTCATTAGTGAGCCCCAGAGAGTGGGGAGAGACTCATTTCTCTGAGTGATGTTAGCTCTAACTTAGTATATCCCTCATCATATAATAGAAGTTACTCTGAGGCTTCAACCAAACCAACCCCACCAATGTCCAATAAGAAAGCAGCTAAATCACAAAAGGAGAATGACTACCAAACCTCCCCTGCTAGTAGACCCCCTGTGAAGTCAAATACACAGGCAGTTTCCATACTAGCAAAATACTTTTATTATTTTTATAATGATAAAACAAGGAAAGTAAAGATTTCTTTTTGGTGTATACCAGAGTTAAGGGAAATAGAAGAATAAGGGGATTAAAAGGACTTTTATGTACTTTTGATGACAATAAAAAGTTAACAATACCGACTGTTTGCCATAAAACTTATCATAGCTCCCCAAAAACATATATAAAGGATCATAGTTTTAACATCTATAAAAGTAAAAAATATACAGTTGGAAGCTCTAACATTTACCCCATCTTTAATATAAAACTGTAAACATTTATTTACACAAAGCAAATGTGTATAACAAAAGTCCGAGCACCCTTTTCTTCTGAGTCGTGGCTCCAGGGAGACGGGGATGTGCATGGAAGCAGAGTCATCTCCTCCCCTGACTCCCAAAAACCAGATTCATAAATAAAGCCGTGGGCAGCTCCCTGGGGGACCCCAAAAAAGTCACATTTTATTGCTATGACACTGCAGCAAGTGAGAAGCCCACTGTCTGTGCAGCTGGCCCCAGGACTAAGGCAGAGTGCAGAGGATGTGGTGAGCGCCCCAGGGTTCAGAGGCAGGAGGCCGGCAGCAGCCAGAGGGAGACCCGGAGAGGAGCAAGGATCTATAACCAGCCTTCAGCCCTATTTTTGGTAGAAAACCTGCTGAAGTCACCCTCTTCCCCATCAGATTGGGGAACTCTCTCAGAGGATGGTGTCTTCACTGGCTTTGATTCATTCCCTTGAGAGCTAAACTGAGTACACAGGGAAGGCAAGAAGGGTGTTTAAAGGGGAAACGGCCCAAACACCACCCACGGTGGCAAATGGCTATCAGAGAAGAGGATCTGAGGGTCCAAGTACCCCCAATGAAAAAGGCACTGTTGGTGCAAAATAATCACCAATGCGTGTACAACCCCTTCACTCCCTCAAAGTGACTGAGGTTATTCACATGAATATTTTCCTTGGCTCAATTCTTTACATATGACATTCTTTGAATGATCCGTTTGGAGATTGCAGGGACATAATAATGGGGCTGTGGCTTCTCCACAGGCCATTCTGCGAATAAGCCACTCTTTACAGCATATTCTTTCTCTCCACCATTCTCTGTGAAAAGGGTCTCGCCCTGCACTTACCATTTTGCTTTCGTTATGGGGAAGTGCTCTCCATCTTGTTTTCCACAAACAGCCCACATGTCATATTCTATTTTGTGGACTCTCAGCTTAGTCAAGTCCATTCATTCATAGACCTTAAAAGAAAAATCTACTTGAATCTTTAGAAAGGATGTATTAGTGTTATAAAGCAATCTCTTCAAAAAGTGCAAGTCATCTGACGTGGGAGGGGCAGAAGTGGTCAAACAGTGGAATTCCTTCCCCTGGGCCGGCCTGCAGCCTCCTTCCTGCAATCCCTTACCATGGGAGAGCTCCCTATGGAATTTTAATGACTCTCTTTCCCCCTCCAATGTAGTAAATCACTGTTTTTCATTTTGGCTGGAAACAGGAAGAAAGGGAGGCATAAAGAAAGGTCATGGGAAATGAAGACAGGGTAAGGAAAGATATCTGTGCACAACTAAACAATGACCACACTCCTACCATGTTAAATACAAGTTTTCAGGGAAACTGCAGAAGATGGGGAGCCATGACACACAAGGACACAGGAATCTCTAATCTCCAACTTCTGCATTTGGCCTGGGGTTCTGCTGCCAGTGCATGGGAGGAGGGGATTCCTGGGGGGCACGGTCCTCTTGAAGGAGTGACAACTAGGAAGAACAGCACTCTGGGAGGAGGAGGAGCTGCTAGTTAGACCTTATCTGTGTTACCGGAACTGCTATCTCACAGCATCCTGTTCTTTTTTGGCATATGCAGTCATAGCCTGTACATACAGATATGATTTTCCAGCGACCCTCCTTCTCCCCTGAAAGCTGACAAAGAGCGGAAATAAGAAAGGCCTTTAATCAAAAGGAAACTCTAGGTTTCCGATGCCACGTAATCATTTTAAACCATCACCTATCCTAATCTGTTTAAAAACCTTGAAAATTTTTTTAAAAAAATCTTTTCTATGCTACAAATTTCAAATAATTCTGCTATATAAAGTTCCAAAAAAACTTGTCCGCAATACTGGGGCAAGTGGAGAAATCTTGGATAAAGTCAACATGATGGCACAGATATTTTTATAAGCTTGATATCGTGGGGTTTCACTGCTAAGGTTGTTTTTTTGGTCATGTGGACAGAAAACCACCTTTAGAACCCTATTCTGCTATCCCAACACCAGATAATGATGCCAGCAGATGGGATGGGGCCAGCCCAATGGACCACAATTGCTGGCCTGGGAACTGCACATCCCCCAGATCCTGACCAGGGCCGGGCCTCAGCTGGGGCTTGGGCTCTTCCTGCCCAGCTCCCTGGGCCATGGGCTTTTGGTCCAAAGTAAGTTGCTCTTTCTTGAATCTGAGAGCAAAAATATAGGATTATGAACACTAAAAACACCACAAGTCCCTCCATTACTGAGACCCTAAAAGGTCATCCAAATCATTCATCCACTCCTCTGAAGTCCTGTTCTTCAGTAGGGAGTCGATCAGGTCAGTGTGTCCAGCCACGCTGGACAGCCCGCTGCTGCCTGGCTGCCCACTGTAGGCAAAAGGCAGCTCCTGGCCTGCAGTCCGCACAGGGTAGGCCTGGGCACAGTGTAGGCCCGCCCGGCTGCCCATCTGTGAGGTGGGGTTTTGGCTGAAGGCCCCTAGCTCAGGCCCCGCTGGGCTCAGGCCAGGCAAGCCCTGCTGTGGGGCCGACTGGGGTGGTGCTGGGGCAGGGGCACTGGTCCTCTGCTGTGCACTCACTGGGGGCAGCATGGACCCTGCTGCAGTTGCCGAGCTCATGGGGGCCATGGGCCTGCTGGGAATCGCCTGGGAGAACTGTGGGCTGGACATTTTCAGGTGGGCCTGCTGCATGTGGAAACTGGAAGGTGCAGTGAAGGGGCTTATGTTGCTGTTCCCTGGGGTCTGGCCGCTCAAGTTTGACATTCCCTGATGTTGCCATGAGGGATTCTGGCCTCCCATGGCTGCTGACACCCTTGGGACCTGTGGCTTAGTTAAACCAGAGTTCAGGGTCCCCTTATTGTGCTGCTGAGAGAGGCCAGAGCTCCCCAGAGAGTTCTGCCCATAGGCAGCTGAAACCGTGGCGGTCTGGCCCACGCTGGTCTGCCGTGGAATGTGGGCATGTCCATTGGTGGCCTGTGGTGGGGGAGGCTGTGCAACCATCTGGGTTATGCCAGAGGCCATGCCATAGAGGCTGCTCTGAGGCATGCTTTGGGAGCCAGTGAACTGAGCCACACCCCGGTCCTGCTGGCCTGAGTTTGAGGTGAGAGAGGAAACTGAAGTGTGTCCAGGACCCATTGGCATCAGATTCCCAGCCTGGGGGAACACTCGGGGACAGCTGGAATTGGATGGACCCAAGTTGTTCATGCCAGGCACAGCAGCAGAGGATCCTAGAAGACAGAGAAGATTCTGTCAATCGAGCTGGCATTTCTTTTTTTTAATCCTGTTTTTTTGCTAGCTGGTACAGGGATCGATCCCAGGACCTTGGTGTTATCAGCACCACGTGCTAACCGACTGAGCTAAATGGCCAGCCCCAAGCTGGCATTTCTTGACCACCACTGTGGAGACACCTCTGAGACCCACATTGCAGCCCCTATCCTACAGACATAAAAGGCCCAATTATAACACCAGACATCTTCTCATGGTCAGGGGTACACTTTGAAAAAGAGCACCTTGGGGGCTGGAGTAGAATGTCTCCCACAGGGTAGAATGGAGGCCAGGTGTGACAATGACAGGATTCAGAAGGGCACAGGGGAAGGGGCAAAGCTCCAGGGGAGTGAAAGCCAGTGGATTCATCTGTTCACCTTTCAAACACCCACCAAACTTCTGCAGTGGGTCCCTATGCTGGGCACTTGGGACTTCAAGATGGAGCCATCAAAGACCTGCCTTTGGGAGGCAAAGTGACCACATGGTGTGACAGGGTCATGGCCTGAGCAGCAGGCTGTGGGAATGCAGGGGCCTAAAGGCTTGGTGCCTGAGAAAATTTGGGGAAGCCTTCAGAGAGATGGTGACAAGTACTTTGGGTTTCAAAGTTTAACAGTATGGAGAAAACGAGCATTCTATGAAGAGGAAACAGTGTATGCAAACGCCCAGAGTCATGAAAGACAGTCTACGTAGGGAACTTTAAGAAGCTGACTGTGGCTAGGGTGTGGGGACAGTGGCCAGCTGGTTAGAGATAAAACAGAAGATCTAGTCCTGTCCTGACTGGGAAGAGCTGCGGACAGCAAGTGAAGGACTGGGTTGTAAAGCCAAAGAGTAACTGGATTGACACTGGGTTATACCCTGCTGGGGAGAGGCTGTTAAAGTCACTGATATGAGGGAGAGGGTTAAATGTGGTAATGTGGGGATGGAGGAGCAAGACTGTGTGAAGACATTCCACCAGACCCTAGTGATTATACCATAAAATGACAAGATGGTCAAGGGAGGGAGGAGTGTAGCATGAAATCACCAGGTGTTTACAGAGGACCTCCTCAGTGGTAGGTGCTGTTCTGGGGAGACAGCATGGTATGGGACAGAGAGAGGGTCCCTATCCTCAGGGAACCTGCTGTCTAGGACTTCTGGCTTAAGCAGTGGACACACGGTGGCATCATTAACCACGACTGGTTTCTGGGGGTAGGAGAGTCATCGTTCAGGGATTGGCTATAACTTAGTACAGTACTTTTTCGTCTTCCTCTCTCCACTAGCTCGTAAATAAAAATTGGGTTGAGGAAAAGAAGAGAGCCCAGACAATGTCAGATGGGACTGAAGGCAGGAAACGTGGGAGACACCTGCAGACTTCAACCCATATTCCCAGTTAGCATATATAAAAACCCCCACCCGGTCTCCTCCAGGACACGCAGCTGTGGTCAGTTTCTTTGAGGCGCTTTGAGGGTCACTGACAAGGAAAGAGATAGGCTTCTAAGATATTCCAAGACTAGGAAGGCAGGGAGAGACCAAATTTTACTGTGTCTATCACTTGAAATCTCTGTGCATTTCAAGAGTAATAGCCTGCAACGGGAACGACACAGCAAAAGTTGCTGCCTAGACATTAAAAGTAGAATACCACACCCAAATGGCTCAAGCCAGTGGCCAGAAATAAGAACTTAAGAGGCATCTCTCCCACCTAGCAGACTAGGCACCCTGCTTTTGCCCCCAATCTCCCCCACACCCCTGTTTTTAAAAAAAGTACTTAGCTTCTTATTACTTGGGAGGTTAAGGGGGTCTCTGGGAACACTCAGCCACAGGTAGCTGGGGCAAAGCAGTGGACAGCAGTCTCGCCGACTCTGCCCATGTCTGCCAGGGACTGAGGCTGGGTGGGGGTGGGGGAGGGGACAATGTATGTACACAGATACGTATACTAGCAGACTCCTGAACTGCCTCCATCTTTTACCATAGGAAACACCATACATGTCATGTCCCAGGGTGAAGAAAGGGGGAAGGTCAAGGCCTGTGTCTCTGGACCCAAATGGCATGGCCATACCCCATGCTGTGATAGAGGCCTTGAGGACCAGGTTATACTGTAGGAACCAGGGATTCCCTCCCCAGAAAGGGAAGGTGAGATGTGAAGGTATTAACGAGAATGTGGAGGTTCAAAGCTCTCTTGAGGTGGTCACCCTCACATCCAGCCAAGTGACTGACTCTGGTATGCAGCTGACCCCAGTGAAGAGCCTGGCTTGAAACAGGGAAACTCCAGTCTCTCTCCCCGGTTTGGCAAAAGATCCAGCTGGTCTCTTCTCCCTTACTGTCTGGAGGACAGGGGAAATATGGCAGCTAATACTGAGGGGCTACCCTGCTGGAGCAGGGAGTGGTGGGATGAAGGAGAGGGCATGTGTGGTAGAACACAGTGAGGGAAGTGGCCTCCCCAGGAGAGGCTGTGAACAGAATGGTCCTCTGGTAGCTGGGGAGGTCCTACAGGCCACAGACTCTCACCGCCAATTGTTTTAATGAACCATTCAGGCATTTGCCCGAGAATTTAAAGTGACACCCTATGCCCTTATATATACTGCCAGTTGCCACACTCTTGCTTGTGATCTCTCTCTTTGCCTGACTCTTCATTACTGCTTTGCATGACCTGGGGACCAAAGACTGCCCTCACGACTCATTGCACTCTCCCTGCCCAGGATCTGAACTTATTTCCTTTTGTGCTGGAGTACTGAATTTGCGCCTTCCATCAGAAGAACCAAGGGCTACCCCAGGCCAGGTTTTCCCTGGGATGCTGGAGAGAACACGAGTCTGGGCTTTTAGCGCCAGAGCAATGGTCAGGCCGGCATAAACTGCACATGGGTCAGACAAGAGCCACAAAGGCATCTGTCAGTATCAGCAAGTTTCCCGGGTGAGGGATCCCCGGATCATGGGTCAGACAACTAGGCATTAGGTGGTCTGCCGTGTAAAAGAAGTATCCTGTGAAAGGCATACTGTAAACACCCATGTTCAGCTCCCCTTCATTTCTTGCTAGGGCAGGGCTGCTAGCCACTCTGGTACTGGAACTCCAATTAGCTGAGGGCTCTCAAAACAGCCTAAGCAAGTTCCCCTGGCACATATCAGAGGTGACCACTGAGACCTCAGTGTGCTTCCTGCCCTACTCTGGCCAAATGCCCACTGCTGATGCTGTTAGCAGACAGGAGGAGAGAAAAAAAGCAAAAGGCCACACAAGTGCATTAAGTGTCTCCTTATCTAGAAAATAGGAGAGGGTCACTTTTTGAAGAGACACATAAAAGTAGAAGCAAAGAACTTTCTTAAGAATTACAGAAGCTATTTCCTGTTGATAAGATGCCCTCCAACTAGAAATGATTTTCTTCAGAAGACTGTATAGCCAGGGACACAGCAAAAGTATCTCAGTGGTCTGCCTTTATGATCCTCTTCTCTTACTTGCCACAGGGTAGCTAGAAAGCTGGGCTCCCTAGACAGTCTGAGGTTTACATGATCAAGTAAATCCACTTAGCACCTAGCACAGAGGTAGGCAGAGTTCAATCAGCACTGGACAATGATCGGCAATGAACTCAAATGGACCAACTGTTATGTCCAGTGCCTGCCTTCCCCTTGTTCCCACTCCATCACTTCAGACACCCCTTACCTGTGAACTGTCCAACCTGTTGTGAGAAGGTGCTTTGTGTCGGGTCTTGGTACTGGGGTGGCGGGCGGGTCAGATGACGCTGAAACTGCTGCTTCTCCTGGAAAATGCCAAGAACAACAAAATAAAACAACAAAACCCACATAAATACAAAAGCAGAGTTAGGTCAGAGCAAAGTAAATTGCACCACTTTGTTACTCACAGATGGGCTCCTGTGGAAATAATGATGGTGATCTCATTTGGGAGGTTTTAAATAAATAGCATAAAATCAAAGGATGAGGCAGATCTAAGGAGCAATAAATAAAAAAAAGGTACCTGTATCAGTTTAAAAAATGGAGGGCAGATCAGGGAAATGCAAATCAAAGCACAATGAGATACCACTTCACACCCACTAGGACATCTAGAATCAGTAAGTCAGATAATTACAAGAGTCAGGTGAGATGTGAAGAAATCAGCACCCTCAGACACTGCTGGTGTGAATGGTGTAGATGCTGTAGAAAACAGTCTGGCAGTTCCCCAAAAGATTAAACATAATAATTACCCTATGACCTAGAATTCCACTCATAAGTATATAGCCAAGACAACTGAAAACATATGTCCACACAAAAAGTTGTACCTGGGGCCGGCCCGGCGGCGCACGGGAGAGTGCGCCGCTTGGGAGCGCAGCGGCACTCCCGCTGAGGGTTCAGATCCCATGTGGAGACCGGTTCCCGCTCACTGGTTGAGCGCGGTGCAGGTGCAACACTGAGGGTTGCAATCCTGTTGCCGGTCCCCGGTACGGGCGCGACACTGAGGGTTGTGATCCCGTTACCGGTCAGTAAAAAAGACAAAAAGGAAAAAAAAAAAAAAGTTGTACGTGAACATTCAAAGCTGCATTATTCATAACAGCCAAGAAGTAGAAATAACCCAAATGTTCACCAACAGATGAATGAATAAATAAAACATAATATATCCATACAATGGAATATTATTTAGTTATAAAGAGGAATGAAGTTCTGATACATAGTACATGGTTAAATCTTGAAAACATTGGGCTGAACCCATGGCACACTCGGGAGAGTGCGGCACCGGGAGCGCAGCAGCGCTCCCGCCGCGGGTTCGGATCCTATATAGGGATGGCCGGTACGCTCACTGGCTGAGCGCGGTGCGGCCGGTCTCAAAAAGGACAAAAAAAAAAAAATCTTGAAAACATTAATATGAAAGGTTTAGAATAGGCAAATCTAAACAGACAGAAAGTGGATTTAGTGGTTGCCTAGGGTCGAGAGGTTGGGGGTAGATGGGAAAATGACTGTTCATGGATACGGGGTTTGTTTTGGGGCAACGAAAATGTTCTAAAGTCAATTATGGTGATGGTTGCACAACTCTGTGAATATACTAAAAACCACTGAATTGTATATTGCTATGGTCTGAATGTTTGTTCCCTCTAAAGCTAATGTGGACGCTTGATCTCCAATGTTGTGATACTGAAAAGGGAGGCCTTTGGGAGGTTATTGGATCGTGAGGTTTTTGCCCTCATGAATGGATTAATTTCTCATTAATCCATTAATCCAGTGATAACCTCCCAAAGGCCCCCCTTTTCAACATCACCACATTGGAGATCAAACTTCCACATTAGCTTTAGGGGGGACAAACATTCATGGATTAATGGATAAGTGGGCATCACAGGAGTGGCACTTATGGCTTTATAATAAGGAGGAGAAGAAGCATGTTAGTGAGTTCTTGCTCAGCCCTCGCCATGTGATACCAGGCACTCCCTTGGGACTCTACAGAGACTCCCCACCAAGGAGAAAGGCTGGCGGTTAACTCAGTTGCTTATTGTATAGCCTTATAATACCAAAGTCATGGGTTCAGATCCCTGTACTGGCCAACTGCAAGGAAAAAAAAAAAAAAGGCAGCCCTCACCAGATGTTCCCCTGGACATTGGACTTCCCAGCCTCTAAAACTTTAAGAAATAGGGCCGGCCCGGTGGCGCACTGCGCTAGTGCGCCGCTTGAGAAGTGCGGCGGCGCTCCCGCCGAGGGTTCGGATCCCACATACAGACCGGTTCCCGCTCACTGGCTGAGCGAGGCGCGGGGGCAACACCGAGGGTTGCAATCCCGTTGCTGGTCCCGGTCCGGTACGGGGGCGACACTGAGGGTTGCGATCCGTTGCCGGACACGGAAAAAGACAAAAAAAAAAACTTTAAGAAATAAATTTCATTTCTTTATAAATTACCCAGTTCCAGGTATTCTGTTATAAGCAACAGAAAACAGACTAGTACATACATTTTAAATGGGTGAATCATATATTATGTGACTTATACCCCAATAAAACTGGGTTTTTTTTTTTTTTTTGGTAGCTGGCTGGTACAGGGATCCAAACCCTTGACCTTGGTGTTACAAGGCAGCACTCTAATGAACGTAGCTAACCGGCCAGCCCCAAAACCATTGTTTTTTTAAAAATGGCAGAATTGAGGCAGTGATCATCCTCGATCAACTTCACTCTTCTGGAGTTAGTTCTTATTTCTTAAAGTAATAACTTAAAATCCCAGGACTGGCTGATTAGCTCGCTTGGGAGAGCAAGGTGCTGGTAATGCCAAGGTCATGGGTTCTGATCCCTATGCTGGCCAGCTACTAAAAAAATTTAAAACAAAAAAATTAATTTTTAAAAATCTCAAGAACTCTCACTTGTAACCCTTAATGCCTGCACACTACACTTGGTGACCAAGTGAGTGAACTGCTGTCCTGATTCTAGAATCTTAGACCTTCAGGGACACCTTCACTGCCCTCTTCACATTCTGGTGTATAACAAACTCCAGACTGATGGACAAGTGGACTCTGGTTTAGAAGCTACTGACCAGTAACACGGAAAAATGCCTCTTTCACATTGTTTTAGCCATAGTTTCTGCCTTCATTAATACCCACTAAGTGACAGCTTCTGACACAGGTCACCTGTTGGGTAGGTGCTGGACATAGCCCTATTTCCCCCTTCCTTGCATACCAGAGTTTTTGCCTCCCTCCTTCCTGGGGAGGTTGCCCCTGACCAAGGCAGTTACCCAAGGAAAAGCACATTCCCTTTAGATAAATAAGATGCTGGAAGAAGCAGGACACTAAGTACATGAAAATGGTTTACATTCTTACTTTGATCTGTTAACTATATAACTACTGTGTGTGCTCCATGGCAGAGCAGACTTCTTATCTACCCGCCACCATCGTTGCCTCTTGTAAGTCTAATAAACCAATGTCTCCACCTGCTGGACTTCCTTCCAGGTGATTTCTTCAGAACAGGTGAACACTACATGAGTGCCCTCTCAGATCTGGAGCTCCTGCATTACACCACCCCTGTCTGATAAGTGCCACACTCCTGGAAAGGGGTTTTTAAAGAGCAAATTCCTCTAACACCAGGCACACATATTGGTGCAAATCCACGTGCACAAATGGAGCTTGCGATTCCTGCAGTGATTTAAGATGCAGGCAAAGGTGCGGAGTGGGGACAGTTTTCTTCCATC
The DNA here is from genome assembly GCF_000696425.1 of Galeopterus variegatus. Lineage (NCBI taxonomy): Eukaryota > Metazoa > Chordata > Mammalia > Dermoptera > Cynocephalidae > Galeopterus > Galeopterus variegatus. Next base: position 279,030 of record NW_007728437.1, on the reverse strand, counting down.
TTTTTTTTACCTGTTCTGCCAGAAGATGCTGTTGCCTTTGCAGAAACTGCTGTTGCTGCAAGTGCTTTTGCTGCTGCTCCCTCTGTTTCTGTTGGTCCAAAAGCAACTGATGCTGCTTCATGACAGCAGCCTGCTGCTGGCTGCTGAGATAGGGGGAGCTGTTGTGAGTGCTGGCCAGGGACACAGCAGGTGGCTGGGTCCCAACGCTGGTGGCCTGGGCTGGCACAGGGACACTGGAAGTGTTCTGCTCCTGTCAGTACAGATAAGGGGATTTAGTCAGGTGGGACCAATGAAGTCTCTAAGCTATGATCAGACCAGATGAGCTCTACCCACTGAGAGCTCTCTTGAAGCTGAGCCTTCCCTGCGGACCTCTACTAATAACCATCCCAAAGGGCTGGGATGGAAACCAAAAGTAATGACACCCAGGCATACACACACCTAGCAATGAACAATTACTCAATAGGTGTTAGCTTTGCTTCCTAAGATTCACCATGGCAAAGGGGTGATTTTACATTATGCATTATTTAAGCTCTCATATTTGCACACAAGAGTTCCAGTAAGCAATCAAGGCTTATAAACAATGGCTTATTGGAATGTTGGAGTGCAGAGGGGTCCACAGAAGAGCACTCTGAGGGGCTCTGGTCAATGGAGACAACACATCCCATGCGCATGAATTTGAGTTTGGGACTGTCCTTGAACTGCCTAAAATTTTATGTCCATCCACTTGTGTACAAGCATTTTTCTGGGAAAAGACTGCTTAGCATTTGTCAGATACACGTGCTCAAAAATATTGAGTATCAATTAGAACTTTAACAGTTATTCTGTTAATATGTGGACCAAAAATGATAATCATGTGAAAGGCTACCACAATTTTATCCCAACATCATTTCTTACATTTAGAACAAAAGGGGAAAACAGCACAGGAAAAAGGCAAAAAGTAATTTTTATTTAAACAAGTTCACCTTTCTGAATTTCTTTCCAGTTTTTATTTGTTTCTATATTTCATCTTTACAATATTCTAATCTTAGACTGTGATGGTGTAATTTCTTCACCCCAAAACCAGAAGTTTAAGGTCTACTGAGAATGCTTTGTAAGATCCAACATGCTACTCAAATGACAACAGTTAGTACTGTGGTGCTCATCATTTCTTATAGTCATGTTTAATGGCTGTGAAACATTTTAATGGCTGAAATAAGTGGAAGTATCAACATTTACAAATGGATTTTCCTGTTGATAGATGCTTAAACTGCTTCCAGTTTTTGTTTTTGTTTTGTTTTGTTTTGCTTTCAGTTTTTGGCAATTAGAAATAATCATGCAAAGAATATCTTGTACATAACATTCTTTTTTATTTTAGATTACTTCTTTAGATCAACTTGCAGGGGGTATAATGAATCAATGCTTATGAACCTTTTTATGGATTACGAAAAACACATAATGCCCAATGGCTTTCCCAAAGCAGTGTGCTCATTTATGTACCCTCAACGAGTATGTCAATTTCTTCATGATATTAGCACTGTTTTATTTAACTTTTGATTTTTAAAATTTTAGAGTGTACTACAAATTCACAAAGATATACGAAAGTATTCACTGCAGGCTTACTTAAAGTAGTGAAGAAGAGAATCAAAAGGGCCATTTTTTACCCTCTGGAGCCATTTGATTCTGCTAGGCTTGAGCACTGTAACTAACCACAGAGTTTAGATGTATTGGGAAGCAGCACATACCTAAAATGTTACAAACTTACCAAAAATTAAGGGATTTTGAACACAAGAGATCTGAAAAGTGGTTAAAAAAAAGCAAAGCCTCTAAGAAACACATTAAATGTGATCTTTACCTGCAAAACACAGCCACAAAAATGACTCAATTTTATAGCACGAAAGAAACACTGGACTAAATGCAGCTGTTCTTCAAATGTCTGTGTAGTTAAAATCAAGTTAAAATACTACGGAATCTCACCCTATTTTTGTTTATTAAGAATCAACTCTGGTTTATTTTATAAATTTTCACTCCCAAGGGTGTCAAAGAATGACAGCAGCCACTTCCTGCTCCCTTTGTTCCCGTAACTACCTCAGAGCCAGTTTCCTTCCAATTTAGCACGTAACCTCACTAGAGTATCTACAGCAGAATAACAGAAAGCAAAGCTACGTACTCACCTGGCCAGGTGGAACCAGTGATCGGAAGGGCATATTTCCTGGCTTTGGTTTCATCAGAAACAAAGGGTTCTGCTCATTACTCAGATGAGACAGTTGCTGAGGAAGATAAGCCATCAGGGCTGGCTTACTCTGGCCAGACCCAGGGCTGCCTTGCCCACAGTCCGCTTTGTAATGAGAAAGGGGTTTTGTATTGCCGTAGTCCAGCACTGATGCTGGATTATTCACAGAGTTCTGATTCAAGTTACTTGGTGGCTGGTGACTCAGCAGGTTCACATGGCTGGGCTGGAGGTAGGGGCCTCCAGGCCGAGGGGAACTCTTGTTCACACTAGGCATCATGAGCAATTTGGAGTTAGTGAAGTCTTGCTTGTAGCTAGGAGGGCTGGCAGGCTTTTCCATGGGGTAAGGGACATCTAAGGGACTGTGAGAGGGCCCTGTCTGCTGCCATGTGGACATCTGGCCTGGGGCTGGTGCCGGGGCAGCCTGCTGTGTGTTCTGGAGCATCTGCTCACGCTTCTGCTTGGCAGCAATCTGCTGGAGCTGGTGTGCAGAGGACAGCTCTGAGGCCCCACCTGGGCCCTGGCCAGGCAACACCACACTTGCAATGGCTCTTTGTGCATTCTGGGCCTGGGCTGATGCCGGCATCAGATTTGGGCTGGGATTGTCTGCCCTGCGCTGACCAGAGGTGTGGAACAGGGTCTGAGAACCCCCTAGGCTGGGGGAATCTGTGCTCAGAGGGGCAGATGAAGGCCCCAGAAAGGTCTGTCCTGCAGACCCGGCTCTCACTTGTGGAGAGCCTAACTGTTCTTGCTCAAAGGCTGCTGGAGAGAATTCAGTCTTAATATTAATGTCCTGTGCCAAGGGGGTTTGTGTGGCAGAACCAGAAGACTCTAGGTCCTTCTTCTCTTCAAAGTCCTCATTAAACAGGTCCTTCATGTCTTCATCGGGCACTGACCTGTTCAGCTCCTCGATGAGCTCCTTCCACTCCTGCTCGTTAAGGTTGAGGTCAGGCATGAGGTTGCTTTGCGATATGGAGCCTCCAGCCCCAGTGATCATGCAAGGCAGGTCATCAACAGGTTCCTGCTTCAGTTCTTTATTCAAGCTCAGAGGAAATGGCTCACTGGGGTTACTGCCTCCATTCAAGTGGAGGCTCGAGTCTGCCAGACACTTTTTGTTGATAGAGTCTAGCCCCAGAGAGTGCTTCCCGCTGGACTGTAGAGCATCTCCCCCAGGAGGCTTGTCAGGCTGACCAAGCGGGGAGGCTGGAGGCAGTCCATTGGAAGAGATGGCTACTCCCAGAGGGGCCTCCCGGCGGGTCTTCTTATGCCCAGAAAAGAGATCTCCATAGCCATTCTGTTGATCACCATTCTGAGGGGAGGTGGCACTGTCAAGATTCCTCTTCACTGTATCATGAAGATGCTGAAAAACATCAAAAAGAGTAACTTAATACACAACACCATGTATGAGGTCCCCTCTGCTTGTAACAGTGACTGAACCCAGGGGCTATACCCTTGCAAAGGTCTCCAGTGGATTTTGCTTGCCCAGTTTGCACTTCTCCCTTCTCGGAAGAGGAGCCTCACTCCCCATTTCTGGACCTGGCCAGTCAGAATTGGTGTCTACCAATGAAAAAGAGCCAGATGACACATACAGATTCTTGAGAATATCACTGGAGTCTTGAATCTAGCTGAACCTGAGACCAGCCATTCCCCTGGACTTCCCACTTATGTGAACCAATAAATTCCTTCTCGTGTCTAAGCCAGCTTAACTTGGTTTTCTGTTGCTTTCAACTGACAGATCCCTGACTAGAACAGTCCCTTTTTCAGGTCATGGTGGGTGCTGACCATGAGTGTCATGCCTCTAACTGGTTGCACAGGCCATTTTCATGCCCTTCCCAGGTCTACCTTTTCTATCCAGGCTGGGTTGCTTCCTCTCATGCCATACAGGCCTTTCAGCTTTTGTCCCACTCTCCTCCCCATCTTCCAAGTCCTGCTCCCAATCCCCACTCTCACAAACCTCACCACTTCTTTTTTTTTTTTTGTCTTTTTTCATGTCCGGCAACGGACCGCAACCCTCAGTGTCGCTCCCGTACCGGACCGGGACAGCAACGGGATCGCAACCCTCAGTGCTGCACCCGCCCCTTGCTCAGCCAGTGAGCGGGAACCGGTCTGTATGTGGGATCCGAACCCTCGGCGGGAGCGCCGCCACGCTCCCAAGCAGCGCACTGTAGCAGTGCACCACCGGGCCGGCCCAAACCTCACCACTTCTTACAAGACCACTGATTTGAATACAATCATGTCTGGTCTGGCACCATTATTCTCTACTTCCTCATTTTCTCAACTAGATTCACTCAACTAGACTTATTAAGAGTCTACCTTTTTCCAGACACAAGTACTGTGGAGAATATAAAGACAAGGTGGTTCCTGTTCTTCATGGGATTCCAGTCTTCTAGGACATGGGACATAGGTACCCTATAGAGTAAGGGCAGCATAGCAATAAGTACCCTGAGAGTTTGGGGCAGGAATTTCATGATGAGAACATGACAGCGGTGATGGGGAGGAGAGGTGGTATCTTTCCACTATTTCCCCAGCCTTGTTTTCAGCCGTCAGGAACCAACTCCTCCACTGACCAGAGGAGGCGCCCGAGTTCAGCCTCTAAACATTTTGTTCCTTTCTTATTTTTACTTTTATTACATTTTTGTCCTTCATCTCCCACTCCCAATATCATCCCTCCCACCCACTAACCCTAAGAATCTACTGTGTGCTATTAAAAAATGTTCCAAATAATAGCTCTAATTATTATCTTTAAATAGATTTCAGAGGAATCAGAGAGTGGCACACAGTGCTCTGTGATGTTTCCTCTGGCTGCAGAGAATGGCCACACTGACACACCACACTTGCCCAAGCCCGACTGCAGGAGTATTCCGACTTCGGTGTCCTGCTAGAGGCAACTCCAAGTGCACCAGCTCTCAGCAGCAGACTACCCGATGGACATCAGTGAGGACCATTTTCTCAGTCTCAAACTCCAATTCTGATGTTCCCATTCCTTTTCTTAACACGTCAAAAAAATTTTTTTTCTTTTCTTTTTTTTTTTTTTTTTGGTTTTTGGCAGCTGGCCAAAATGGGGATCCAAACATTTTATTTTTAACTGTTAAAGCTGACTGCACAGTGTTCTATAAATCCTAGCTGAGTCAGTATTTCTTTAAATCCATATATGGGTACCTAAACTGGCTTGAAAAAAAAAAAAAAAAAAAAAAAACTTAGGGGCCAGCCCGGTGGCGCCGCTTGAGAAGTGCGGCGGCGCTCCCGCCGAGGGTTCGGATCCCACATACAGACCGGCCGCTCACTGGCTGAGCGAGGTGCGGGAGCAACACCGAGGGTTGCGATCCCGTAGCTGGTCCCGGTCCGGTACGGGCGCGACACTGAGGGTTGCGATCCATTGCTGGTCACGAAAAAAGACAAAAAAAAAAAAGGAAAAAAAGAAAGAAAGAAAGAAAAAAAAAAAAAAAAAACTTAGGAATGCCCAACAAAGGGAACTGTGGGGCAGAGGTAAGCAATACATAATCCTAGGACCCAAATGAAGAACAGGGCCCTTGGCCCTTACAACTGAAGGACATTTGCTTTATTTTCAAGTAGGTTCTTTGGCTTCTTACTGCCACCTAGGGGTGGAAGGGGGAAAGGGAACCATGCTTAAAATGGACCCTTTATAAAAACCCATTGTTTGAAAAGTTTCCTTTGAAGAAGGTAAATTCATACCCATTTAATGGATCAAAGAAAATAAAAACAAGCTGCTAATATTTCTTGGATTCTTCTTCTTTTCTATTATTTTCTTTTGTTCCACATTGCCAGGTCTGGGCTGTCTAAACCTGGGAGCTCCGTTTTCCATTTTCCTAAGAGGGAAGATGGAAACCTAAGGGGTCAAGGCATTTGATGAGTCAGCTGGTTGTCCCAGATTAGAGATAGAATCCTTCTTTGCCCTAATAATTATAAAAGCTACCACTCCCTCTTTCAATATCCACATGCAAACAGCTGTAGACAAGTTCCACAGTAACAATTCTATTTTGCAATACTGACTGCTTTTAGCCAAAGGAAACACTGGGCCGTTTTCTCAACTACTCACAAATTTTAACAGGAATGATGTAGGCAGGGATGGGGACTGTGGAATGTGGTGTCCCTGGCAGATTTTTAAGACTTCAGCATTTGCAGGAGTGCCTGATATGCGTGGGGCACTGTAGGGGAAGGCAAAGATAGTAAGCTGTGGAGCCTAAGCTCCAGGAATTTACAACAGAGATGGGAAAACAGCCTGCACAGATTAAAAGTTATGTAAGAACAAACACAGAAGGTGCTATAAATTAAAACAACTCTGGCTGCCATATATAAATATGTGAGCTTGTTCTCAGCATATCTGGTACTTCCAGGTACTTTAGCTCAGAAGTTCCTGCTGTTCCACTGAATGGTCTCAGCTGTGTGCAGGGTTCCAGGAGTATGCAATTCTGGGAGATAATGTGATCACATGCTTGTAATCTAATGGAGAGTATCATGCTCACCAAGTCAGCCTTCCACCAAGGCACCCGGCTGGCCTGACTCCCACCCTGGCCTGTGCCAGCTCCCTAACCGGGAGGCTTCCACCCCCAGGTGCCACTTGCTATCTTTGGCTCTGGGAGAGAGGCTCCAGGATATCAGTGCTGCTCTGAATCAAGCTGCGGCTGGCCATAACTTGTAGACAACTAATCAGCATCCTGACCCCTCCACCCCCGACACTAGCCTTGCAGGACAACAGTCCCTCACCCAGTCTCCACTTCCTCCTTCTTCAACCACCTACTGCTGAAATCCCAGTGTGCTTTGTGGTCAAACTTTCCGAGAAAATGACAACACCTATACTCTTCCACTCTGAGTTAACAAATAGATGTTGCTGTTTGGATCCCCATTCTGTCCAACCGCCAAGAAAACCCCTAAACAAACAAACAAAAAAAATAGATGTGGCTGTTGAAGACAGGAATGGTTCTCTCCTATCATACACTGGTAGCCACCTAGGGCAGCCACCAGTGCTTCCTGGAAACTTGATTTTCTTCCTCTTCCCTCCTCTGTCATCCTCCTCTCAGCCAAAAACCACCCATCCCTGCTTCTTAGAGCCAGCACCTTGGTCCACTGCAATATGGATTATTTCCCTCACCACTCTGGAGCCGACAGGATGTGGGAAAAGGGAGGGAGTAGTTAAGAGAACTGCTTTCTCCAAGGTCAGCAATGATCTTCCTGCTTTTATTCACAGGCCACATTTTCAATCCTTCCTTTCTCTCTTGCTCTTCCTTCCATTCCTCCATCATCTGCCACTTAATAAGTCATTCTACCTTTATTTTATTTTATTTTTCCTTTTTGTCTTTTTTCGTGACCGGCAACGGATCGCAACCCTCAGTGCCGCGCCCGTACCGGACCGGGACCGGCAACAGGATCACAACCCTTGGTGTTGCCCCCGCACCTCGCTCAGCCAGTGAGCGGCCGGTCTGTATGTGGGATCCGAACCCTCGGCGGGAGCGCTGCCGCGCTTCCCAAGCAGCGCACTATAGCAGTGCGCCACCAGGCCGGCCCGTCATTCTACCTTTAAAGTCCTCTTTCCTCACACTTCTTTACTGTCTTCTCTTCTACTTTTCTGTTTGTTTCCTCTGTCTCCTTTGAGAAGTCTCCCCTTCTCCTGCCCTTCAATTAAATATTGGAGTCCTCTCCCCTTTACACTCCACATTCTCTCTGAGTGATCTCACCCAATCCCGTGTCTTCAATTTTCTATGACTGAACATTGCACTCAGAATAAACCCAACTTCCCGGGGACCTAACACTGATCTACTCAGCCCTTGCCTCTCCAACCTCCTTTCAGGGCCCGCCCCTCCCTATTGGACACCATGCTAGAGCCACACAGGTCTTACAATTCCTCAAATGTGCTTGCTCATACCTGTCTCAGGGCCTCTGCACTTGCTCTTCTCTTTGCTCAGAACACTTCTTCCCTCTGATATTTCCAGGGATGACTCATCTCATAATTGAGGTCACTTACCTCCTCAGTCATTCCCCGATCACTTCCTTCTCCCCACAGTCACACTCTCTATTTCCTTGATGATTCCCCACCCATCTGAATGGGCCTAGCTCCCTCCGTTAGACCCCTGTACCTAGAACAGTGTCCAGCACTCAATAAACATTTGTGAATGAATGTGCTATCTCTACCCACCCACCTCTGCAGAGCTTCTGACTCCTATTTGTCCAACTACCTACCTAGCATGCCTCTACTTGGGCAGACACAACAGATAACTCAGACGAAATCTGGCCAAAGCCAAAGACAGCTTCTCCTCGGTCCTGTTCTCCTTTCCTCTATACCTATCTCAGAGAATGTCACTACTAGCCACCCAGTCACATAAACCAGAAACCAAACAGCTCTCCTCGCACCCTCCTTCTTTACTCCCCATATCCAATTGGTACCCAAACTCTGTCTATTTCCTCAGCCTTTCTTGAACTCAACCTCTTCTTTCCATTCACTAACACCAATTTCTCTCATCTGAATTATTTTAACTGTGTCTAAAGCAAGTCCTGTGGTAACCTTCACCCCCATCTGTATTCTACACCATGGCCAGAATGATGGTGCCAAAAGCAAATATGGTCACTTTTCCTTAAAGCCCTTCAATGGCTCCTGGTTGCCTTCAATCTTCACAGTCCTGAGCCTGTTGGCTCCTACATCCTTCAGGCTCTGGAATGAGTTTAACTCCCTACCATCTCTCCAACCATGTCCAGACTGCACTCCAATGGTGCAGCTCACTAGGACTCCACAAAACTATAGGTTGAAACATAAAATCAGAAATTTTTAAGGTAACAATCGTTAAATACTGGCAATTTCAACCCAATACTATGCTTGCTTTTCCTTTTCCCATGAGGTCTTCCAGAACCCTGTATGTACACTGAGAGGACCTTGAGGAATCCTGACTTCTTGTTGGAAAATACCCTTCCGTCAGGTAAAGTTGACCCATTTTCATGCAACATTGAAGGTTTCAGAGATTTGAGGGGAAATTTGAGAAATGCATGCCAAGCAGCAACTTTTACTTTGATAAGGCACAAATCTGAACCAAGTGCTGAAGGGATAAGTCATTATTCACCAAGTGTGCCTTGCTGACCCCTCATTCTCAGTTATTTTATTTATTTATTTTTGTCTTGAACAAGGGTACAGGGTTGAATCCCAGACCCTGGTGTTATCAGCTATTCCCAATTACTTATTATCATTAACTGATTAGTCCCAGTTAATCAGGATCTCACTCAACCTTCAAAACAAGCCTGCAAGATTAGTATCACTGTTCCTCTTTAACAGCAGATAAAACTCAGAAAATCACATAAGATTTCCTGAGGTTTAAGCATTCAGAGGTCTTGGGAAGGATCCCTTGTGAATACTGGAGGTCTGCTGCCAATCCCCACAGCCCAGACCCTAACCTGTGTGAGAATGAGAACTAGGTCCATATTAATCCCATTCCACGTGTGACGCTGAAGAAGGAAGGAGCTTGAGTATGAAACACCAGCAGCTTGAAGGAGTGAATCAGAGTTTTAAACTATACAAAAAGGAGCACCCTCCCCAGGCCAAGCACAAAGAACACCATCACGGTGTCAGTACCAGAAAAATGGGCCATGCTATGATGAAATCCCACAAATCAGGGCCACAAATAATTCTTTGTAAAATATTTTAAGAAGAAAAAAAGATCACAGAACTGTCCATAACTTGCTACTAAAAATTCTCACTTTTAAAACAGTAGTTGTCTTAATAGTTTGGAATGGTCACTGATTTAGATACAAACAACCCAGCACAGTGAGTACTAAAGATCTCTGTAAGTTCCACTCCTGTCTCTGTATCCACCTGTCAAGGGCATACAGAAGATGGCAAGCTCCAGAACAATGCATTTTCCAAAAAACTTTATTGTTTGGCACCTGGACATTTTCACCATCACCTTAAAAAAAAAAAAAAGAACTTTTTATTTTGAAATAATTATAGATTAACAGGAACTTGCAGCAAAGACAGTACAGAGAGGGCCTAAGTATCCTTCACCCAGTATCCCACAACGGTTACATTTCACGTAACTATAGTACAATAACAAAACCAAGAACTTGATATGGGTACGTGTGTGTATAGTTCATTTTAGCAAATGACCATCACCTTTTTTGAAACAAACCTTTTAAAAAGGCTATTTAAGAGTTCCAGTCAAAATGGCGGAATAGACGGTCACCAGCGTCACTCTTTCCCACAAATCAACCAATTTACAACTGTAACAACATAACAACAGCCAAGCTGGGGCCGCTGGCGCTCAAGGGAAGAGGAGAAGAGACCTACAGAATTCATGAAGGCAGGAGAAACCACAATGAGAGAAAGAAAAACTGCAGAGTATTTAAGGCTGCGGCAGCTTTAATGATGGAGCTGCTAAGCACCCGGTGCTGTTGCTGTGCCTTTCAGATGGGGATACTTGGAGGCAGCAGGGTAAAAGAGGACTTTGGTGGCCCCCAGACAGCAAGACCACTAATAGGGTTCCCACGGACCCACACAGGAGCGAGGAGCCAGAACAGCTGAAAAAGGGGAGCCATTCAGAGGCTGGTGAGTCAACGCAAGGGACCAGCACCTGGCCCGTCCCATGGGATGTGTTTGCAGCATGGGTGGTGGGGGAGACTGGCCCACCAGGAGAACACTGGGACACAGCAAGGACAGCTGATCTGCCCCCCGATCAGGGCAGGACCAGTCAGAGGAGACTGGTTGGGAATGCAGAATTGCAGGGGGTGCAATTTGATGAAAAAACTCAGGCCCAGATCAGAGTTTCTACACAACCCAGGTGCATCACGACTCTGGAGAGCTGGAAGTACCTATAAGGTCAACTATTAAACCCTGAGCTGCACAAAAAGCCTTCCCTAGGGAAACAGCAGCAAAGCAGCTCAAATACTGGTTCCCACAGGAAGTTCCCCTGTGTTATAAGTAAGCAAAGGACAAAAAATTAGTTCTGGCCCAGACACACCGCCAGCGCCAGAGGATGTGAGGCGTGGAGCCAGGGACAGGACCCCTGCCCACAACCACTCACACCACCAACGCCTTAGGGTCTGCCTGGGGACCCAAGGCATGGAAAAAAGGACTGGACACCCCTATCAAAACCAGGCACACTGCACCAGTGCCTTGGGGCCCACCCAGGGACCCAAGGCACAGAGAAAGGGACTGGACCCCCATCCCACAACCAGGCGCACCACACCAGTGCCTCGGGGCCCGCCTGGGGACCCGAGGCATGGAGCCAGGGACCAGACACTCCCCACAACCAAGCACTCTGCCAGCACCAAGGAGGATGCCAAAAACATCACCTCCATGTAGGTGGCCCACCACAGCCACCACAATAACCATGGCTGCCACGAAAGCAGTTGGTGCCACAACCACCATGCAGATGGTCTGCCAGCCACTGGAGTACACTGACACAAGGAGAGTCACCAGCAGAGATAAAGAAAAGAAGATGTCTCTCTCCACAAAGCCCATTTCAGAGTGACAGAAGAAGCACTGCTCTATGATAATATTGGGGGACCTGATCACACCCCTCAGCACTGGACAGATCATCTAGGCAACAAATCAACAGAGTAAGCATTATTCTTTCAGGAGAGAAGAAATCTAGGGTAATTAGAGAGGCGAGGGGGAGGGAGAGGGGGATGAGGAGAGATTGGACAAGGGGCATAAAGAATAAGGATGATTTGTAACAATATATACGCTAGTAATATTGATTTGATCAACATATCTCAATGTTGAACCCCCAAAATATGTATAATCAATTTTGATTCAATAAAAATAAAAAAATTTTTTAAAAGGCTATTTAAGAAAGCAAGGTCATGTATGTGGGTATTTAACACAATATAATCTCTTTCTACATGATTATAAAGCAAAAGCTACGATTCACTGAAAAACAAAATTCTTAAATAGATTGCTTCTTGAACTTGGCAGGCAATCAGTATATTTTCTTCGCTATAGAAAAACCAATTTGGGAAACCAAATGAGGCTCAGAAAGTTTCTTGGTGGACATAAACAAAGCAGGTTATCTCTAACTGGCTGTGTGACCACAGTTAAGACATTATCCATTTAGGATCTGCTTTCTTGACCTATAAAATGAAGATGCTGAATTAGATGATCTAAAGCTCCACTGGCTTTAAAAGTCCATAATGCAACACTTTTTTTTTTTTTTTTTTTTTTAAGATGACTGGTAAGGGGATCTTAACCCTTGACTTGGTGTTGTCAGCACCACGCTCACCCAGTGAGCTAACCGGCCATCCCTATATGGGATCTGAACCTGTGGCCTTGGTGTTATCAGCACCGTACTCTCCTGAGTGAGCCACGGGCCAGCCTCATAATGCAACACTTCTAATATCAATTATTACCCTGTACTGGGAGATACCTCAGGTGTTGGTATTCATTCAATGCAGTATTCGTTCACCGAGATCCTACTGTGTGCCAGACTCTGCCCTATACAGGCTATGCATAAAATCATGGTAAATACAGTACAATTCATTATTCGAAATTCATTAGGTTTTTAGTAAACAGACGGTCTCTACTTTAACAATGGTTCAACTTACAATGTTTTGACTTTACAATGGGTTTGCTGGGGTATTAAATGCATTTTTGACTTATGATGGGTTCATCAGGATGTAGTCCCACTGTAAGTCAAGGAGCATCTGTGTTCTAGAGAGGGCACTGGGGATATAAAAAGATCAATACAACATAGTTCCTGCTCCCACCGCCTGGGATGTGATGGAGAAGCTATGGAGGCAGGCTAGAGTATTACTGAAGGAAAGAGAAGGGAGGGCAGGACAGTGTTGGAATGACAGGGAAGATTTCTGAAGAAGGGGAAATCTGAATTAGTTATTAAAGGAGCAGAGAACCAAGGTCAAGGGTTCAGATCCCTGTATCGGCCAGATTAAAAAAAAAGAATGCACAAATGAGCAGAGTGGGAGTGAAAAGAGGGAGGCGAAGAAGAGAACAAGGAGGACTTTAATGTCGCTGAAGTATAAAGGGCACAGCAGGGAGCACTGAAAGAGAGATGCTGGGGCCGGCCCGTGGCTCACTCGGGAGAGTGCGGTGCTGATAACACCAAGGCCTCGGGTTCGGATCCCATATAGGGATGGCCGGTTAGCTCACTGGGTGAGCGTGGTGCTGACAACACCAAGTCAAGGGTTAAGATCCCCTTACCGGTCATCTTTTAAAAAAAAAAAAAAAAAAAAAAAAAGAGAGAGAGAGAGATGCTGAGATGGATAGTGATGGCCCCAAAATTTCATTTAATGGAAATTTTCAAAATACATAAAACTGGACAGAACACTATAATGCACCCCCATGAACTCACTGCCCAACTTAATATCAGTAATTGGCCAATTTTGTTTAATTTCTACCTTCCTAATCCTCAACCCCCCCCACCTTGAATATTTTTTTAAAAATCCTAGATTTAATGTCATTTAATCCACAAATACTTCAGTATATATTTTCAAAAGAACACTTAAAAATGTGTGTAAAAATATCACAATACCATTTTTATACCTAAAACATTAATAATTCTGTATTATCACTACCTCACACCTATTAGGATGGCTACTATTAAAAAACATAAAAATAGGGCCGGCCCGGTGGCGCACTGCTACAGTGCGCCGCTTGGGAGTGTGGCGGCGCTCCCGCTGAGGGTTCGGATCCCACATACAGACCGGCGGCCCACTGGCTGAGCAAGGGGCAGGCGCAACACCGAGGGTTGTGATCCCGTTGCCGGTCCCGGTCCGGTACGGGCGCGACACTGAGGGTTGCGATCCGTTGCCGGTCACGAAAAAAGACAAAAAGGAAAAAAAAACAAACATAAAAATAACAGGTATTGGCACAGATGTAAAGAAACTGGAAATGTTGTACATAGCTGGTGAGAACAGAGAATGGTAGAGGCTGCCATGGAAAACAATATGGCGGTTCCTCAAAAAATAAAAAAATTGAATTACCATATGATGAAGCAATTCCACTTCTAAGTATATACTCAAACGAAGAGGCTGGCTGGTTAGCTCACATGGTTAGAGCACAGCTTTGTAACACCAAGGTCATGGGTTCAGATCCCCAAACTGGCCAGCCACCAAAAAAAAAAAAAAAAAAGAAAGCAGGAACTTGAAGAAGTATTTGTATACCTAAGTTTTCAGCAACATTATTCACAATAGTCAAAAGGTGGAACCAACCCAAGTGTCTATTAACAGATGAATGAATAAACAAAATGTGGTACATGCATACAATGGAACATTATTCAGTCTCAAAAAGAAAGGAAATTCTGACACATGCTACAACATAGATGAAACTTCAATGATGTTAAGTGAAATAATCTAGTCACAAAAGGCCAAATACTGTGTAATTCCACTTGCAGAAGGTACTTAGAATAGTCAAATTCACAGAAACAGAAAGTAGGTGGTGGTTGCCAGGGACTGGAAGAATGGTGAGTTATTATTTAATGGATACAGGTTTTCAATTTTGCAGGATGAAAAGCGTTCTGGAGATGGATGGTGGTGATGGTTGCACAACAATGTGAATGTACTTAATGCCCCTGAACTGTATACTTAAAAATGGTTAATGGGGCCGGCCCGTGGCTCACTCGGGAGAGTGTGGTGCTGATAACACCAAGGCCACGGGTTCGGATCCCATACAGGGATGGCCGGTTAGCTCAACAGGTGAGCATGGTGCTGACAACACCAAGTCAAGGGTTAAGATCCCCTTACTGGTCATCTTTTAGAAAAAAAAAAAATGGTTAAGACAATAAATTTTATATTATGTGTATTTTACCACAAAAAAACATTAAAAAAAAAAAGTACGTATTACCATCCTACATCCCCCATCAGTGTTCAAATTTCTCTGTCTCATTAATATCTTTTTAGAAAAAACAAGATAACCCCTTTAGTACAGGAAATTTCAAATGTACATCAAAAGTAGAGAGAATAATATAATGACCCCATATGTACCCACTGCCCAACTGAAACAACACACAGCCAATCCTGTCTCATGCATCCACTCTCTGGGCTAACCTAGGAATCGCATAATTTCTCCTTACATATATCTGTTATACGTTACCTCTAAATATAAAAGCACTCTAAAAAATAAACACATCATTATTCTATGTTAAAAAAAAATCAAATTGTTTTCACAGTTGGTTTATTTGAATCAGAAGCCAACACACTACATTTGGTTGACATGCTCTTAAGACTCTTTTTTTTTGTTGTTGTTGACCAGCAAGGGGATTGCAACCCTCGGCATGGTGTGGTCCGCACCGCGCTCAGCCAGTGAGCACACTGGCCATCGCTATATAGGATCCGTCCCAAGTGAGCCACGGGGCCGGCCCTTAAGACTTATTTTTTAATAGCTAACAGTTCTCTCTTCCTCTTTTTTTCCCTTTGCCATTTATTTGTCCAAGAAGCTTGCTCATTTGTCCTGCAGAATTCCCTACTTCCAGAGTTGGCTGACTGTATGCCCATGTTGTTTTTTACAAGTTCTTCTATCCCCTGTGTTTTCTGTAAACTGGTGGTCAGAGACTTGATCAGATTCAGATTCTGGGGGGAGAGACATGTTTTTTGTTGTTTTTTGTTTTTTTCTATTTTGGGGGGGGAACATAAATACTTATGGTGATGTGCTGAAGTCAGATTTGTGTTTTTTATAAGGTCTCTATAATGCCTGTGTAGTGAATGGATTTCAGGGGGAGAGGCTACAGCCAGAGTGATCAAGTAGGAAACTGTTGAAATAGTCCATGAAAGAGATGAGTGCTTGCCTGTGCGTATGGGAAAGAAGAGATGATTTCAGAGTTAGGGTGAGAGAAAATTCAGTAGGTATTGGAGATCAGTTTTATATTGGGGGCGAGGGAGAAAGGTGTTTCTATCTAGTATGGGTGCACGCATTAGACAGGGAACAAAGGAAAAGCACACTTTTCCTTGACAGAGGGGGTTGAGTTCAGTTTTAGCCATGACTATGGGACATCCAGGTCCCAGAAGAGGCAGTGAATACTACCATGAGAGTTCTATGGAAAGACAGTCATCAGCAGAGCATGCAACTGAAACCATAAGAGGATCTGACCACTCAGCCAGAATGAGAAGCCAGCCAAGGGGCAGGTGAAGAGCCCATGCTGAAGACAGAGCTCAAGAGAGAGTGATAGGTTAAATGCATCAGAAAGATAAATGCTGAGCATGTCCATTGGGTCTGGCAATTAGAGAGCCACTGATGCTGCCGCCCAGAGCAGTTTCAAAGAGTGACAGAAAAAAACCTTGACTAGAAAAGTAACTGGTAAGTGAGCAGAGTTAGTATGAATTGTCCTTCCCAATTTAGTTTAAAAAGGGAGATATAGAGACAAAGTAGATTAGTGGTTGCCCAGGGTTGGATGGGAGTGGGGGGTATTGATGGGTGATGGCTAAAAGATGTAAGATTTCTTCCTTGGATGATGAAAACGTTCTAAAACTGATTGTGCTGGGCCGGCCCGGTGGCGCACTGCTATAGTGCGCCGCTTGCGAGTGTGGTGGCGCTCCCGCCGAGGGTTCGGATCCCGCATACAGACCGGTCCCCGCTCGCAGGCTGAGCGAGGCGCGGGAGCAACGCCGAGGGTTGCGATCCCGTTGCCGGTCCCGGTCCGGTACGGGGGCAACACTGAGGGTTGCGATCCATTGCCGGACACGGAAAAAAAAAAAAGACAAAAAAAAAAAAACAAAACTGTGCTGATTGTTGCACAACTCTATGAATATACTAAAAACCACTGAATTGTACACTTTAAATGGGACAATTGTATGGCATGTGAGTTATTTCTCAATAAAGCCATTATTTTAAAAGTAGGAGGGGTGCCGGCCCGTGGCTCACTTGGGAGAGTGTGGTGCTGATAATACCAAGGCCATGGGTTCAGATCCCTATATAGGGATGGCCAATTAGCTCACTGGCTGAGTGTGGTGCTGACAACACCAAGTCAAAGGTTAAGATCCCCTTACCGGTCAGCTTTAAAAAAAAAAAAAAAAAAGTAGGAGGGACGGGGAGACAGGTTGGTAGCTAGAGACAATCAAAGGAAAGTTATTTTGTAATAACAGACTTGAGTTTACTTAAAGAACAGCAAATAATTACTTGTTGATTAGACTAGATCTCCCTAAAACCCTCTGGAACTCTGTTATTCTATGAATAAAATCAGGCTCTTCCATGTGAAAAAAATGTATCACGACAACTACTGAAAGCATAAACACCACAATCTTCTCATTTATGAGGAAATTCTGACTTAACTGAGGGACTCCGTGCATGTAAGAGTGATGCCCTTCCTTCCAAAGCGAAGCGCTCCACCTGGGTTCTCTATGCCATTCCCACTCAGCCTCCTCAAGGTCCCTGTTCATTCAATTACCACCCTTTTCTCTGTTTTCCACTCATCTCCCTCTCTACTGGTTCTTTCCTCCCCTGAGCACTAACAAATGCTCACAGAGCCTCCCATCCTGGCAGTGCAAAGAGCACAGCTAGACCTGATCTGAACTCTGGTTTGGTTGCTTAACTACTAGGTGCTCACAGTCAAATTACTTAGCATCTCGTGAAGCTTTGGTTCCGCATCTAAAAAAGAAGGGGTTTAGCAGGGAGTACTAGCCACTTCCTTGGGTGGCTGTGAGGCACTTCACTACTGCTTGCTGAGCACCTGGCAATATTCTTACTGTCCTGCTAATCCTCTTCCTTCCCTTCAGAGATTCTTCAAAGACCAATCTCTAATTTGTCGTACTCACCAACATGACCTCCTGGTTCTTAAATCCAAGGAACCCTTTTTAGACTGTATCTCCTTGACCTCTCTGAGGCACTGGGCACTAATGACCACTCCTCCCTTCACGTCCTCATGACCACTCTCTGGACCTGCTTCTGCCTCCAAGGCCACTCTTTGCAGGCTGGCCCTTCCCACAGCCTGCTCCTTAAATGATGCCTGCAGAGCCTTCATCCCTTTTCACTGATGTCATCTCCCCAGGCAACTCCATGCACATTCAAGGTCTCAGCTACAGCCTGATAAATACATACTGAGCAGGCACTCAAATATTTACTGAATGAACATTTCCCAGATCACCATCTTTCATGCCCAGCCCTCTCTCTTCTACTGTAGATTTGCATATTCAATTGTAAACTGGGAATCTCCATGTTAATGTCAGATAGTATATATTCCAAGCTGGATTCCTTGCCTTCCTCCCCAAATCTGTCCCTTCTCATGCTCCCTGACTCCATGCATGGCTCAATCCTTGTCCTCTCAGATGAAGGGGCATTGAGTTCTGCTGACTCCACCTTCTAACTCTCTCCAGTGAGATATCTCCACACCACCACCATCTTAGTTCAATTTCTCATTTTTTTTTTACCTAGATATATAGCTTCATGCTGATTTGTTTCTATGCTCTCTGTTCTAACTCACCCTCTATGATGTTATCAGCATGATCTCTATAAAACACACATGTGAATCATTTAAAATTCCTTATTTCCCCATCACTTACATAAAGTTCAAACTCCTTAACCTGGCACATAAGTGCCTGTTTGATCTGATTTCAATAAACTTCTTCATTTAAACCCCTGCCATTCCCTTGAGGCCTTACTTACACTTAACTACCTTTAGGACTGAGAATATACCTCCAGCCTGAAGACCTCCTACTAATCTTTTAAGATTTAGCTCAAACATCAACTCTGTAATATTCTTTCCCTAACCACTTACCCCACACCTCATCAAGTTCCTTATTCTATCCCTAGTGTTCTAACAATATTTTGTACATAAAAGACTTGTGTCATTCTCTAAATACTCAATGACCTGTCTCTGCATCTCCTCATTCTTGGAGGACAAGAGCCCTGCCCTTTTCATCCCTGGTGCCTAGTCCAAGCTCAGCACGTTACAGGTACCCAGTGGACGTTCACGAAATTAACCCTCTCGTCTTCCCCATCACTCCCCCCTCCCTTTATGGTAACTCTGTTCTCTAGCCTCATGAATACCTGTCTTTCATGTTTCATGGGCTCTCTCTCTCTGCCCAATAACAGGAAGCAGTACTAGCTCACTTAATCTTCACAACAACTAATAGGTTCAGTGCTGTACTATTATCCCCAATTTCAAGATAAAGACACTAAGGCTTAAAGAAGCTCAACAACTTGGAATTTGAGCACTGAACCAGAATTTGAACACAGATCTTTCTAGTTCAAAGCTGTTTCCCTAAGTCCAACTTACGTGACTCCTTTAAATGTGCCTCTTTTTTTACCTCAGAACTTCTTAGTGTCTTATGAACTCTTTTCTTTCCCTCTTCTCTGAGATAGAAACATCTCTCTCTGCAAGATTAACTTCCTGCACCTGCGTCTTCTTAGTCCCTCCAGACCTGCCTCATCTGAGACTTTTCCCCTTCAAATTCTTCCCTTCCTCATCTCAAAAATAATTGCAATCTATTTTGTTCTAAAGCTGTGGTTCTCAAACTATGGTCCCAGCATCAGCATCATCTGGGAATCTATTAGAAATGCAAACTCTCAAGCACTTCCCCACACCCACAGAGTCAGAAACTCTAGGGCTGGGGCTCAGAAAATAGTTTTAACAAGCCCTTCAGGTAATTTTGATGCATGCAAAGTTTGAGAACCACTGATTGTGGCTTTTTCTTGCAAACTTATGCTCGATTTCACATTCTATAATAACCCCCCCAAATTCTTCTCAATCCTATTAACAACCTCAGCTGCTACTATCTTACCCACTGACTTTCTTAAGAGCATCATTCACTCAGTACTTTAAAATCCAGAACATTCACTTACTTCTCAGACCCCTCTGATCATCTGGGCACCCTTATCTACTTTACAAATAAGAACATTCAGACTCAGAGTTTGAACGACCTGTCCAAGGGCCGGCCCGTGGCTCACTCAGGTGAGTGTGGTGTTGATAACACCAAGGCCATGGGTTTGGATCCCTATACAGGGATGGCCAGTTAGCTCACTTGGGAGAGCGTGGTGCTGACAACACCAAGTCAAGGTTAAGATCACTTTACCAGTCATCTTTTAAAAAAAATTTAAAAATAAAAAATAAATGACTTGTCCAAATGGATCTGGGAGTTAAACTCAGCAATTCTTCTATCATAAGGAGAAAAAATTTTAAATGTTATCAAACGCAGCACAGAGGGTAATAAAAACAAAAACATACTAAAGATGTCAAAATAGACTGTTCTACAGAGTAGAGTGTAGAGAATACAGAAAGTAGATTGCCAGAGGCCAGAGAGAAAGTGAAGGCAGGACCCCCCCATCCCCCACCCACCCACACAATAGCACCCAGGATTTAGGTGAGCAAACTGCAATTGTTCTTAGTCTCTTCTGTTCTTGTCATTATGAAGCAATAGTCAGGTAAGAGTTCAATGAATGAAAAAGGATATTAAAGAGTGTCTAATAAAGTATTAAAATCAACATAGTAAAAACATGCTTGTTACTGAACAGCACTAATAGAAATGTCAGCCACAAACGTGAGCCAAATATGCAACTTTAAATTTTCTAGCAGTCACATTAAAAATAAAAAGAAACAGTGGGCCGAGCCCATGGCGCACTCGGGAGAGTGCGGCGCTGGGAGCACAGCAGCGCTCCCGCCACGGGTTGGGATCCTATATAGGGATGGCCGGTGCACTCACTGGCTGAGCGAGGTGCAGCCAGTCACAAAAAAAAAAAGGACAAAATAAATAAATAAATAAAAAGAAACAGAAAAAGCTAATTTTAATAATATATTTTATTTAACCCAATATATTATTATTTTAATATGTAATCAATATTTTAAAATTGAGATTTTTTTTTTGGTACAAAATTTTGGAAATCCATTGTGTCGTTTATACTTTCAGCACAACTCATTTTGGACGAGGCACATTTCAAGTGCTTAAGAGGCCTACCTGGTTGGTGGCTACCTAAATGGATAGTGCAACTCTAGAGATTAGCCTTGGACATTAAGTTTTCAGGACAGCACTGAAGACAAAAGGAAGCATCCAGAACCCACCACCTGGTTTCGGCAGCAGGCTCCTTACTGCACACAAGGCTCAATACACCAGACACCTTTGAATCTCTGCAAAAGCTGCTTCCTTGCCTTAAATACTCAACCTTGCTTCTCCTTTTTCTTTCCAGCAAACTCTTCATTATCTCATTCAATTTTTTCAATAAGAATCTACTGAGAGTCAAAGACTCAGATCCCCACACCGGCCAGCTCCTAAAAAAGAAAAACTTACTGAGAGGTAACTGAGCCGGCCACTATTTGGGCCTGGGGACACAGCAGGGAACAAAACAGACAAAACCCCTTGCTCTCCTGGAGCCTATATTCCAGTTGGGGAGTACTCCCAAGAAATAAAGCACAAAAAGAGAGGGAGTTTGTAGGGCTTACAATTTTGCTCAGAAAAGGCCTCAAAGAATATGTGAAATTTGAGCAAGAATCTGCAGATGAGAGAGTCATGCCAACATCTAGGGAAGAAGATCCAGGCCAAGGGATGAGCAGCGCAAAGGCCAAAGTGGGAGTGTGTCTGGTATTTGCCCATAAGTAAGGAGGCCAGTGTGGCTGAAACGGAGTGAATGTGGGGAACAGCCCTGGGCTCTGGGTAAGGGCTGGCTTTCCCCTAGTGAGATGGAAAACCTGTGGAATGGTCTGAGCAGAGGAATAAGATCATTCTAGGCAGAGAGCAGTCTGTAGGTGGGCTATGGCAAATGAAGACCAACTAGGAAGCTATAATCCATGTAAAAGAAACAACAGCTTAGACTGGGGTGGTAGTGACAGAGGTGGTGACAAGTGGACAGATTCTGGATGTGTGTCAAATGTGAAGCTGATGAGGTTTGCTGACAGACTGGCTGCAGGGTTGGCCTAAGAGTATCTGGGAGAAGAGTGTCCCTGGCAGGCTCGTGTGTCTAGAGTGCAGTGAGAGATGGCAAGTGGCAGCAGAGAGGTCTGGCTGGTCTGCATTGTCCTGAGACAATGTGGTTGTGTAAGGTGAAGAATGACGGTGGATAGAGAAGTGGTTTTGCCAGGAGCACAGGTAGCTCTGCGGGCAGCCCCCCAGCACTTGATGGCAGAGAGCACGCAGCACCCACCTTGAAGTCTTCTTCAATTTCCAGAGGTGACTGCAGTTTGCCACTGGCCCTCCCGAGTGCCCACAGCTTTTTGTGCTACATAAAACACAGCACACAGGTGGCCAGTCTCTGTATCTGCATCCACTAGATCCAAGGGCAGGAGCACTCCCTCACTCACCTGTCTTTCCAGCACCCAGAATGGGACTTACTCATCACCACTGTTCAGCAAACAGACCCCAAATTCTGCCTTTTGCTTGGGACTGACCAGTTGGGCAAACCAGAAAGAAGTGTGTGGTTGGCCAGTTTTCCAGCAAAATCTCATACCTGACTTACACAGATAATCAGGAGATTTAAAACAACAAAATAAATATTAATTAATTCATTTATTTATAAAGATGACCAGTAAGGCGATCTTAACCCTTGACTGGTGGTGTCAGCACCACGCTCTCCCAAGTGAGCCAGCCAGCCATCCCTATATAGGAATCTGAACCCATGGCCTTGGTGTTATCAGCACCACACTCTCCCAAGTGAGCCACAGGCCAGCCCCAAAATAAACATTTAAAAAAGAAATCTTCTAAACCAGTAAGAACTACCATTTACTAAGCGCCTATTCTGTGCTAGGCAGAACAACCCTGCAAAGCAGGTATTATTTTCACCTTTTTATAGGGAAGGAAATTAAGGCTTGGAGAGAATAAGTACAGCTATGAGGAAGAGGATCAAGAGTAACTGTAGCTCAGAAGCAATGTCAGTCTGTGTGTGTGTAGGTGTGTGTGTGTGTGTGTGTGTGTGTGTGTGTGAAGTGAACATGGGACTGACAGCTGCTCACACCTTAACAATCCTTGAGGGCACAAGTAGAGAACATTTGAGGTGGAATAAATTGCAAACATCTACCTGCAGCTTCATAGCTCCCACGGGTAGCTTGCTGCCTGCTATACTAAAGACCGGTATAGTATGTATAACTCACATAAATATACTCCCCACATAACGACTTATAAAGTCTGCACACATATTCTCAAGCTGTAGCATAGAACCCAACTATGAAATGGATTCTAAACTTTCTCTAATAACAAAGGTTAGGACAAAAATGTAGAAAGGTTATTCTTGAGGTGAAATGGACACATGGAGGCAACTTGCGGCGGAAACTATCAACAGATCAATACAACATTTAACAGTGAACCTCAGACAAGTCTCTAAAGGGGCTGTAGCTCAGTATCTGTGCAGGTTTGGAGCTGTGGATTAGCTTTGGATCTGACATCACTTGTACCACTCTGCAGTTGCCCTGGCAAAGGTCACCAGTGATGCCCCTGTGGTTAAATGAAACTTCTCAGCAACTCCTAGCATGGCAAGGGCTCTCCTGACCCAAGCTCAGTAACTGAAATTTCAAAAATCAGAAACTTAATTCATCCTTAATTCCTCCTAATTCCCCCTCAATTCTCAATCAATCACCATATCCTATTCATTTTACTATCTAAATATCTCTGGAATCTGGCCTTTTGCTGTTCCCACACTGCCACTTTCTATATCCTCCTTATTGTTTCTTTCCTAGACCAATAAAATACCATTTTAGCTCGTCTCCCTGCTGCCAGCCCTTCTCTAACACCTCTCCTTACCCCAAATCTGCCCTCTACACCATCACAAAGATTATCTAAAGCATGAATTACTCATGTTTAACCATCATTTAAATTCTTCAAGTGGCTCTCCACAGTACATAGAATCAAGTGCAAGCTCCATGCCATGGTATGCGATGGATGATTTTCAACTTCACTGGGCCATGAGATGCCCAAATATTTGGTTAAACATTTATTCTGAGTGTGCCTCTGAGTGTTTCTGGATGAATTAACATTTTAACTGCTCTGATTTGTATGGGCCTCATTCAATCATTTGGGGGCCTGAATAGAACAAAAAGGCTGAGTAAGAGGGAACTCCTCCTGCCTGCCTTGAGCCGGGGCTTCAGGGTTTTTTCCTGCCTTTGTACTTGAACTGAAACATTGAGGTTAGGCCTGCAGGAATTCAGACTGGAACTACACCTTCTGCTCTCCTGGTTCTCAGGCCTTTGGCTTAAAACTCGAACTACATCATCAGTTCTCCTGGATCTCCAGCTTGCTAACTGCAGATCTTGAACCTTGTCAGACTCTGTAATCACATGAGCCAATTCTTTATATTTATTACAAGGATAAATTATATTTTTATAAATATTTACCCTTATATTTATTATAAGAATAAATATTTCCATATATGTATATATACATCCTATTAGTTCTGTTTCTCTAGAGAAATCTAATACAGTATGTGAGGCTTTTGTGATTTGACATGTTTACATTTCCAGGCTTACTGCTTGACACATCTTTCTTATGCTGTACTCTCCTTTGCAATTATATTTTTTGTTGTGAAAAGTATATGTACATGCACACATAACAGTGCAAAGAGTAATAATAAAATGATCACCATGTGCCCACTGCTCAAGTTAAGAAACAACAACCACAGAACTTTAGAACTTTGGTATTCAAAGTGTGGTACCAGGACCAGCAAAACTGGCATCACCTGGAAGGTTAAAAAATGCTGACTCAGCCTTCCCCACCTCTGCCTTAGAATCAGCATTTTAACAAGATCCCCAGGTGACACATGTCCATGTTAAGTCTGAGAAGCGTTCCTTAGAAGCTCCTGCACCCCCTTTCTTCACTTTCTCCCAGAGATAACCAAAATCCTGATTTTTGTTTTAACTCCTTTTCTTTATAGTTCTACCTGTATATTTATCTCCAAACACTCCACCGTGTAGTTTTAAAAACGGTGGGCAAGCACACACTAGCTGTGTAAGGAGAAGGCGGCACTGCCCCTGGTGGACAGAGGCTCCAGGACGAGGTGAGTTGACCAGTCAGTCCCAAGGTCGTGGTCTGACATCTGCTTCTCTGGAAGTGGACAGGCCTCTTCTGGGGAAGTCGTGAGGAAGGTCACGAGGGAGTCTTGGGAAACACACAGCTCAGCACAGGTGGGCATCTGGCAGGGCTGAAGTGCGGACCAGGCACTGGACACACAGCAGAACATTCAGAGGGAGGGGGCTGTTCTGTGCCTTCTCCTTCTAAGTGCACCATGCCTGCCTCCAGTTCTCAGGGAAAAGCTGAGAACTTCTGTGAGTGATCTACGTGTTCCCAGCAGAGAAGAGAGACCCTCAACAACACATGTTAAGACAAGCCACATACTAATGGGAATCTAGACAAGTTCTCCTGGGCATTCTGTCCTCAGGTTAGAAAGATAGCCCAATGGAAGTGTGGTCTTAGTGATGACAGTCTACCTCCTGGGTCACACTGCTGCAGTAGGGCTAGTTGCCCTCCACGTCTGGTGCAGAGCTGTTATGCTGGGATCACTTTTCACCATTCTCCATGGGATTTCCTTGTCATTTCTTCTGTGTTTGATCTTCTGTTTGTTGTATCTCATGTCTTACACTTTCTTGATTTAGTCTTTCAATTTTGTGGAGCACATCTTCCCATTGCTTAAATTGGAACACTGCCTTCAAAATTCTGAAGGAAGGGGGAAGGCCCGGTGGCACACTGCTATAGTGCGCCGCTTGGGAGCGTGGCAGCGCTCCCGCCGAGGGTTCGGATCCCACATATAGACTGGTTCCTGCTCACTGGCTGAGCGAGGTGCGGGCGCAGCACCGAGGGTTGCGATCCTGTTGCTGGTCCTGGTCCGGTGTGGGCGCGACACTGAGGGTTGCGGTCCGTTGCCGGTCATGAAAAAAAAAAAGACAAAAAAAAAAAAAAAAAAAATCTGAAGGAAAATGAC
>NW_007728437.1:243597-252589 GCF_000696425.1 Galeopterus variegatus | reverse complement strand
GGGTCCGTTGCCGGTCATGAAAAAAAAAAAGACAAAAAAAAAAAAAAAAAAAATCTGAAGGAAAATGACTACCAACCTAGAATTCTATACCTAGCTGTATTAGTCTGTTTATGTTGCTTATAACAAAATACCTGAGACTGAGTGATTTATAAAGAAAAATGACATTTATTGCTTACAGTTTCTGAGGCTGGGAAGTCCAAAGTCCATCTGGTGGTGGAGACAGTGACCCAGGGGTCTCATACTGCAAGACGGTGGAAGCAGAGAGCAAGACAGACTCTCCTCTTCTTTTAAAGCCGTCAGAACCATGCCCCTGACCACCATTTTTAATCTATTCACTACTGCATGGTCCTACAATCCAATCACGTCTTCAAGGCTCCACCTTTCAATTACCATAACAGGGTTTCCCACCCTCTTAACAATCACAGTGGGGGCTAAGTTTCTAAAACATAAAACTTAGGGGTCACAATTCAAGCTTCAGGGAGTTTTGGGGGGACATAATTCAATCCCCTACACTTGCCAAACTATACGACAAGAGGGAATATAGACTAAAGACATTTTCAGAGATTACAGTTTCCATAAATAACAATATATTCTCTTATCTCTCAGAAGATAGTTATCCTGGGCCGGCCCGGTGGCGCACTGCTACAGTGCGCCGCTTGGGAAGCGCAGTGGCGCTCCCGCTGAGGGTTCGGACCCCACATACAGACCGGCCGCTCACTGGCTGAGCGAGGAGCGGGGGCAATGCTGAGGGTTGCGATCCCGTAGCCGGTCCCGGTCCGGTCCGGGGGCAAACCTGGGGGTTGGGGTCCGTTGCCAGTCACGAAAAAAGACAAAAAGACAAAAAAAAAAAAAAAAAGAAGATAGTTATCCTAACATTTTACTGGCCAAAGCAAGTCATATGGCCAAACCCCCAAATAAAAGGATGGGGAAGTATACTCTGAATACTGTAAAGCCACGGCAAGGGTATGGGTTTATAATATGACCTAGAATGAAGAACTGAGACCAATTCTTCAACCTATCCCAACACCACTAAGGGCTATGACATTCCCATAAATAACAGTGACTCATTTTAGCAGCAATAAGGGACAAGAGATGGAGAAGAGGTGGAGGAGAAAGGGCACCAATAGTTAAGGAGATGTAAAGTTAAAAAGTACCTGGGGTATAGGTTGGCCAGTTAGCTCACTTAGAGTGTGGTGCTGATAAAACCAAGGTCAGGGGTTTGGATCCCTATACCTGCCAGTTCCCTGCCCCCCATCCCCGCCCAAAAGTGCCCCAGGTAATTCCGATATACATATATATGTGTGTATGTATATACATATAAATATTTCCCTCTGCCACAGAGTATCTTTGATGGAAAATCACTGGTCTATTAACCAGCAATTTGTTTCTTTTCTTTTTTTTTTTTTTTTTGTCTTTTGTCTTTTTCCGTGTCCGGCAACGGATCGCAACCCTCAGTGTTGCCCCCGTACCGGACAGGGGACCGGCAAAGGGATCACAACCCTCGGTGTTGCTCCCGCACCTCGCTCAGCCAGTGAGCGGGAACCGGTCTGTATGTGGGATCCGAACCCTCGGGCGGGAGCGCCGCCGCGCTTCCCAAGCGGCGCACTATCCAGTGCGCCACCGGGCCGGCCCAGCAATTTGATTCTTAAAAAAAAAAAAACTCCTAATTTTTATGAAGTTCTTTACCATATAAGATCTCATCTGCAGAAGCTAAATGGCACACTGGAATGATAAAGAGCTTTCGTACCAGACTTTGGTTTGAATTCTGTTTCTAACACCTAGTTGGCAACCTTGACAAGTTCACCTGTGAGTCTCAGTTTCCTTACTGTAAAATTCATCATAATATCTACCATGCAATACTACTGTGAGGAGTGAATGACAACATATTTAAAGAGTCTGGTCCTTTTAAAATTTTCTTTTGATCTGAGTAGCTAGGCTACTTAACACCATACAGACCCTATGGGATGCCATGATCCTAAGACTGGCACATTACGTATAACTAACAGAGGCAGCTGAAGTTAGAATCCCAAGATGCCTGTCACATGTACACAGCAGACGTCCAGCCAGCCCAGCGCTTCCTTAACGAAAAAGTTCTGATATCAGTAGCCAATCAGCTACAGAGACTTTGCTTCCCCAATAAGGAAAGAGATGGTTTGTGGCTTCTGGCTTTATTTTTCTACCCCTGAACAATATCCCTCAGAACCTGGACTGTGATGAATAAAGTTCCCAATGTGAAGGTCAAAGTTTTCCATGTAGCTTTCAATCTCCGGTCTCTTAGAACATTTTTTTTCCTTAACACCTTTTTTGTTTGTTTGTTTGTTTGTTTGTTTTTGGCGGCTGAACAGTACAGGGATAACCCTTGACCTAGGTGTTATAACACCACGCTCTAACCAAGTGAGCTAACCACCAGCCCCTTAATACCTTTTAAAGATGAGGAAACTGGAGCAGAAAAAATGTGCCATGCCTAAAGTCATACAATTACTTTAGGCCAAAATTGTCACTGCATTCAGGTTTTTTGACTCCTGGTTCATTCCTTTTGCACACAAATGTGGGACTATTTTCCTTCTGCTCATCGGCAGCACCCTCTTTCCCTGAGACACAGGCCCACTGTCTTGTTTTGTTTAGATTAACAGACTTTATTCTTACCTATATAGCAATAAAGAACTATATAGCAATAGAGATACATGCACATAAAATTTTTCCCTTGTTTCCTATTCAGGCAATCACAGAATCTTTCTTTGACTGAATTTCTAATTTCATTGATAGGCCTTTATTAAGAAGCCCTTATAATATTACTAGAAATTTTTCAGGGCATGTGGTTTGTAAAATCATAGTTTCTGTCTTCTAATTTTTTTAAAAATTGTGGTCAAAAAAATGTAACATAAAATTTACCATCTTAACCTTTTCTTTTTATACTCGAGGCTTAAGCTGCAACCATACTAATCTTTTAAAGTATGCAATATAGTAGTGTTAACCATATGAACATTGTTGTGCAACAAATAGCTAGAACTTTTTCATCCTGCAAAACTGAAACTACATTCATTGAACAACTCTCCTCTTCCCCTCCCCCCCAGCAACCACCATCTACTTTCTGTTTCTTCTTTTTTTGCAGCTGGTAGGTGCAGGGATCCAATGTTTCTAAGAGTTTATCTATTTTAGATATCTCATATAAATAGAATCGTGCAGTATCTATCTTTTTGTGACTGGCTTATTTCACTTAGTGTAATGTCCTCAAGGTTCATTCATGTCGCATATGACAGGATTTCCTTCTTTTTAAGGCTGAATAATAATCCATTGTATGCACATACCACATTTTCTTCATCCATTTATCTGGTAATGGGACATTTAGGTTACTCCCATGTCTTGGCTAGTGTGAACAATGCCACAATGAACACGCATGTGCAAATTAGGGCCTACTGTCTTCTACCAACTCCACTTCTTAAATGGTCCTGTCCTGTAACCATACAGCTTCTGACTCCCAATGTAGAGCTCCTTCCATAATACCATTAACATTCATTCAACAAATGCCTGCTGACTGCCAAGCATTTGGCAGGTGTAGTGCTAAACTCGTGGTCTTACTCTCAAGTTGCTCATAGTCTAATGATGAGCAGCAAAAACACTAATTAAAGCTCAGTGTGGTGCTTGTTCTGACAAAGGTTAAGCACCTACCTCAGCATAAGGAGTTGACTTAGGAAGGTGTTCTAGAGGAGATGGCATAGGAACAGAGTCCTGAATAGTGAGGAGATGTCTGACATCATGAGACTGGGGGAAAGGCATACATGGGAAGGCACCAGAGGAATTAGGCCATTTTCAAAGAACTACATTCGAAGTATTCTGGGAGCTGGCCGATTAGCTCAGATGGTTACAGTGCAATGTTATAACACCAAGGTCAGATCCCCTTACTGGCCAGCCACAAAAAACCCCAAAAAACAAAAAAACAAAACAACCCCCCCACACACACACACACATAATTTGTTACTGGCCAGCTGCCAAAAGAAACCCAAAACCAAACCAAAACAAAGTATTTTAGGATCCTGAACTAGGTCTAACAAGGGCTTCATTACCATGGTACCAGATGTCACCTCAACGACACGCCTGTTCTGCCAGGCCTGGTAGCACAGATACTGCTCCAAATGCTCGGCCACATACTATAGTCTCTTCTGCTGCTCTCCTCTGCCTGGCACAAGTTCTCCATTGACCTTACGGCCTTGAGCCCTTAAGTTGCCAAAGTTGAGCCTGTGGGTTGGGATGCTTTGAATTCAGATATACCAGAGTGGGCACTAGAAGTGGTGATTTCATTTAAAGACATCACTCTTCCATCCTCAACTAATCAAACAAAGTATCGCTCTTCAAATGAGAGAGCAAAGAGAACAGGAGTAGGAAATATGAAGGCAATGCACCTTATTTGGTGCACACAGCAAAACTCATGACAAAGCTCCAGGCTCTTTAACTGTCTCTCCTAGAATTCAGAAGTGAGATGTATATTTGAAAAATGAAGTCAAGCTCTTCCTGACAGAAAGTTGAGTCTGATCTGGCTAATTAATTTGACAATGAGGACTGGTTTTGTTCATTAGGTTATACAGCAAACATTTTCCATACATTGAACAAGCTATAACACACCTCTAAGGTTCTGACGAAAATATATCCAAAACAGATAAAACTATTTAATCAAAAAATAAAGTATTGGCAAAGGTATATGGAAATGAACAGCATTTTTATTTTCCCAACAAATTGAGTATATTAGTTAAACAAGGTAACTATAAGTGAAAGAATAACAGGTATAATCAATAATGACAATACTTGATAAAGCTTTTTTGCTGTATTTCTCAGTAATCGAGCAAGTGGATGACTAATGACTAGGTAAATTCTTTTGCAGGTCAGATGGTTTCTAATTCTTTGTTTTCAATAAAATTGAGGGACTATCTAACCAAGTTGTTAGCTAATGAGTAAATTAACTTTTGATGATCCATCACTATGTAATTTCTGGCACATAACTAAAGTTTCAAAATATTGAATAATATTGCTAAACTGCACTTTTTCCTCTCCTTTATAGTTATTTATGTGAACAAGGCTTTCCAGGGCTTAAATTTACAAAAACAAAAAATAAAGGGCTGATTACAGTGTGGTGTTATAACAGCAAAGTAATGGGTTTGGATCTCCATACTGGGCAGCTGCCAGGAAAAAAAAAAAAAAAGAAAAGAAAAAAAAAATTGAGAACTCTCATTTCATCCATGGTTACATGAATAAATCAGGGGGATAGTGAGAAGGGAAGCCTCATCCAATTCATTAAGGGAGATATTTCTAATAAACTTGTACGGTTTTGCTCAATAATTACTTATAACTCAGCTTACTGAGATAGGAAATATAGGGCTAGCCAGTTACCTCAGCTGGTTAGAGTGTGGTGTTCTAACACCAAAGTCAAGGGTTCAGAACCCCATACTGGCCAGCCACCAAAAAAGAAATAGGAATATATGTAACACACAGAATCTTATAAATGCTATATATATTCCTTTTTATGAATCAACTTCAGTTTTAAAAAGAGCAAAAAGATGCATGTAGCTTTATGGTTGAAGTAAATTTAAGTTTTAATTTCAATTTTTTTTAATCTAGAATTTATTTTAAATAGTCAGAAATGAAATTTACAGGTGATGTGGCTGGATATTACTTTGGTTACACTTAATATCTTTAAACCTTTATTGGGGTAAAATTGACAAGTAAAAATTGTCTATATTTAAGGTGCACAACGTGATGTTTTAACATATGTACACACTGTGCAATTACTACTACAATTAAGCTAAATATTCATTATTTTCTTAGTTACTTTATTTTGTGTGGTGGGAACATTTGATATCTACTTTTTGAACAAAGTTCAAGGATACAATACGTTATTGTTTACTACAGTCACCATGTTATACATTAGGTATTTATTAACTGTATAAGAACAGGTTAGTGACATTTGAGCAATATCTCCTAAATTTCATTGACCCCTGGTCACTTGTCACCACCATTCTACTCCTCTACCTATAAGTTTAACTCTTTTTTAGACTGCACATCTTAATGAGCTTATGCAGTATTTTTTTGTGTGTTTGGATTTTTAAAAATTTTTTATTATATATACATGTGGGATACAACGTTGATTTTCAATAATTGTGTAGAATGTGTGGTGGTTAGATCAGTACAGTTAGCTTAGTCATCATTACAATACACCATCATTCTTTGTGTCCGTTGACCAACTCATTAGCCCCCCTCCCGTTTCCCTCCCATCCCCTTTTCCACCTCTAGTTTTCTCAAAGTTCAATGTATTATTGTGATTGTTATTTCTTTCTTTCTTTCTTCCTTTCTCTCTGTCTCTCTTTATTGTTCATTTTTATACCTATTTTTGTTGCAGAGAAGTATGTTAGAATGCTCAATAAAAACACTCCCAAATATATGTTAAAATAAAATATATATTATATATATATATATATATATATATATATATTATATGGGGTATTTCTTGTAAAAGAAATGCAAGTTCCAGAAGAAAAAGGAATGATTTAATATTTGTTAAAGAAAAGCATTCTTTAAATGGTTAACGACAGACAGCATATGGCTAAAATATTCAGATTTCACTGGCTACATTTTAAAAAGTGACATAACCATTTTATTTTTAAATGTTAATATTTATAATCCTCTGGAAGTTACATCTCCTGCAACTATAAATAGCATTTTTGCCCTTTTCTCCTTTGAAAATAGGTGATTCAAAAAAATATATGTAGCATTTACAATAAGGCTGTGTCATATAAATTTCTTATTTGATTTTTTTTTTAAAGATGACCCGTAAGGGGATCTTAACCCTTGACTTGGTATTGTCAGCACCACACTCTCCCAAGTGAGTTAACCAGCCATCCCTACATAGGGATCCGAACTCATGGCCTTGGTGTTATCAGCACCACACTCTCGCAAGTGAGCAACAGGCTGGCCCCTTTTTTGATGTTTCACTTAAACTGAATTATGGTAATTTAGTATACAATTGATGAACACAATAAATGCCTTATAGTTTTTGATAAACTTAAAAACTTGGGTTGAAAATTTTTAGATGTCAACTTACAAATGTGTGAGGGGGTTCACAGTGTTTCATGATTTAGTACAAAACACTCAGTCTCAAATATGAGGCTTTTCATGAAGCTACCTTCTAGCTTCATCTTCCAGCCTTGGCCCTTTAAGCCCCAAATTCAAAGAACTACTACCATAATTGTGTTCTTTTGCTTAGTTTCCCAAAGGGACCAAAGTCCTATTAGATGCCCCTTGATCTGATCCTCTTACTAGCAAGCCGCCTAAATATATATATATATATATAAATATAATATAAATAAATAAATAAATAAATTTATAAAAAGATGCCCCTAAATAAGAGTTCAAGTCCTCATGCATATCAGCATATTAAAGGTTTGGAAATGTCTTAAATAAAGGAAACTGTTTAAATTTGTTTAGCCCAGTGTCTCCCAAATTTGTTCCATTCTAGAACTCTCTTAGAACACTTTTTAGGAAAAGCATCTGGCTAAATCTTAAGACCCCATCTTAAAAGTCAATTCTTGGGCTGGCAGGTTGGCTCAGCTGGTTACAGAATGATGTTATAACACCAAGGTCAAGGGTTCAGATTCCCTTACCGACCAGCCACCAAAAAAAAAAAAAATCAATTCTTTAAAGCCTTATAAACTTTACCCAAGAGGCATCCCTTCCCCCAAATTCCCACAGGCTTTATAGATCATACCATAACTTTGCAAAGACCAATTTACCATCTGCTCTCCATTAGGCTACATGATACATACATAGGTCTAGTATCTAACACAATTCCTGGCTCCCAACAGGAGCTCAATGTTGGTTGAAACAACAGCCAACTAAAAGCCGAAGTGGAGGAAAAGGAGTGGATAATTTCCAGGTTTCTACTTTGGATGACTAGGCTATGGAAAATACTCAGAAGAATACAGTGTATAAGATTTGGTAGGAAAAAGGGAGAGTCCATCTTGGATATGTGGGAAATCAAAATGGAAATGTCCAGTATACCACTGGAAATATGGATCTGTACCTTGGAAAAACGATGTGCACTGAAGATTTGGAAGTTCTTATAATAGGTGACAGATAGGGCCAAGCCCGTGGCGCACTTGGGAGTGCGGCGCTGGGAGCGCAGCAGCGCTCCCGTCGCGGGTTCAGATCCTATATAGGGATGACCGGTACACTCACAGCGCTCACTGGCTGAGCGCGGTGCAGCCGGTCTCAAAAAAAAAAAAAAAAGGCCAAAAAAAAAAAAAAAGGCCAAAAAAAAAAAAAAAGGCCAAAAAAAAAAAAAAAGGCCAAAAAAAAAAAAAAAGGCCAAAAAAAAAAAAAAAGGCCAAAAAAAAAAAAAAAGGCCAAAAAAAAAAAAAAAGGCCAAAAAAAAAAAAAAAGGCCAAAAAAAAAAAAAAAAGGACCAAAAAAAAAAATAATAGGTGACAGATAAAGCCATGAAAGAACCAATGATGTTAACCAGGAAAAAAAGAAAGTGAAAAAAGTAGAGTTGTAGTAGCCCAGGGAACATTAATATTTAAAAAGTATACAAAAAAAGTTTCTCGAGCCAAAAACTTCACATCCAAGCCTTCACTTCCAGCTTTCAATTGGTTGTTCTTTCAACCAACATTGAACTCCTGTTGGGAGCCAGGAATTGTGGTAGGTACTGGACCTATATATCACGTAGCCTATCACGTAGGTTAAATGGGTCATTGCAAAGCTGTGGTAAGGGCTATAAAGTCCAGCCCCCAAGTCCTAACACCTCTGTCTTAAGAAGCTGTCCAAAATCCACTCCTTCTCTCCATCTCCACTATCACCAGCCCCAGTCCTAGCATCTCCAACAAGCCCAGACCATTACAAAAGCCTTAAGAGCATCCACTCTTGCCCACACCAATCATAGGCATCCACCATCTCACAGCAGAATGATTTTTTTTTTTTTTTTTTTTTTTTTTTTTTTTTTTTTTTT
>NW_007728437.1:237808-243587 GCF_000696425.1 Galeopterus variegatus | reverse complement strand
ATATGGAGCATCCGTTCTTAATTACCCACCCCCTTCACCTATACACACTGGAAACACATTTAGAAATAATGCTTAAAGTCCAACCAAGGTCTTCCAACAGGTGTTCTGAGATCTATCTGCAAATACCAGCAACAGCTGTAATTCCCATCATTTCTCTCCAACTCAAGAAAGCATATGAAGATGCATGTGAGTAAAAGTGATCTTATCACAGGGAAAACCTACAGTCTGTTTTATGTAATTGCAAAGTATTTTACCATTAGTCAATTGTGACATACTTCACAATCGATGCAGATAAACCAGTATTCCTCAATACTATGGTAAATCACTGAAAAAAATGACAGATCATGTTTTCCAAGCATTTGATCAGGCCCAAGTATATGATTTTTCAAAACTAAGAATAACACCAAATATACCTATTTCTTTTTTTTTTTTTGTCTTTTTGTCGTCTTTTTTCCGTGTCCGGCAACGGATCGCAACCCTCAGTGTTGCCCCCGTACCGGACCGGGGACCGGCAACGGGATCGCAAGCCTCGGTGTTGCTCCCGCGCCTCGCTCAGCCAGTGAGCGGGAGCCGGTCTATATGTGGGATCCGAACCCTCGGACGGGAGCGCCGCCGCGCTTCCCAAGCGGCGCACTATCCAGTGCGCCACCGGGCCGGCCCACAGCAGAATGATTTTTAAAAACATAAGTTAGATTATGTTATGTTTCTACTTCAAATCCTGCTGTTGCTTCCCACTGCACTTGACCATGCTTACCCACCTTTCATACCAGCTGCCTACCTGCCATGCTCTGGACACACTGACCTTCTTTTTGGTCTTCATGCAAACTCAGAAAAAATGTTTTTGCCTCTGAGACTTTGTGCTGGTGCTTCTCTCTAACTTGAATGTTCTCTCCTGAGACTTTCAGCTGACTGATGGACTCCAGACCCAAACCAAGACAGCATCTTAGGTTGTTAGCTACTGTCAGTCGCTGGATATCACATTATTTTTTACATTTTTGCTTAGCATTTATTATACCTTAAAATTAACTTTAAAAAATATTGATCTTGGGCCGAGCCCGTGGCGTACTCGGGAGAGTGCGGCGACACTCCCGCAGCAGGTTTGGATCCTATATAGGAATGGCCGGTGTGCTCACTGGCTGAGCGCAGTGTGGGCAACACCACACCAAGGGTTGCGATCCCCTTACCGGTCACGGAAAAAAAAAAAAAAAATTGATCTTCTCTTTCTCCATGAGAGCAGAGTTTTGATTTGTCTTGTTCACTGCTGTATCCCTAGTGCCTAGAATACTCTCTGGCCTACAGTAGGTACTCAAATATTTGTCACATGAATTAATAAGGGAAAGTGAAGGAGAATGAGGAAAAGTCAGAAAGCTGGAAAGAAAATCAGAAGAGAGCAAAAGCTAAGAGAAGTGTTTTATGAAGGAGGATGTCAAGAAGAATGACTAAGAAGCCACTGAATTTGGAAATTCCATCCTCGGTGTCCTTTAACGGGGCAATATCAGAAGAGTACAAGAGTACAACGCAGATTACAATGGGCTAATGAGTAAATGGGAAGTTTAAGTGGAAAGAGCCATGGGAAGGAAAAATATAGAATACTATTTTGAGAGTGAGAAAACACAAAAGAAAGGACTTGCCAGTGTGGAGAATATTTGCTCCTATTTTCAAGCTGAAGGGAAGGACCCAGTGGGAAAGGAGAGACTGAAGACAAAAAAGGAAAGGGGGTGCTAGGACAAGGTCCCAGATGTTATAGGAAGAAATGGGATCCTAAAGCCATATCTGTAATCTTTTTTAAAAGACTATCCCACATGATTACAGTAAAGAATTTGTTTTATGTTCAGAAATACCTACTCCCTGGAAATAATTTGCTATTTGCATAATTCTTATATGAGTTTGGTCAACAAAATCATTATTAAAATTTTGCACACCTTTCTTAACTCTTAGAGGGTACACACTGATGTGTTTGGGGATAGAGAGCCATGAGGTGTGAAGCACACCCTCAGGTGGTTCAGAGAACAAAAATCTGAAAGGGAGAGAAGGAGAGAGGGAGAGAGGGAGGAGAAGGAGGGGGTAAGGAGAGAAATGCAGAGGTAGGGTGGGAGAGAGAGAGAAACAATGTTTAAAGCTGGAGCATAATGGTAACAATATAGGTGAATCTTGGAAAGGGTATGCAGATGTTCTTTGCACTCTTTGTGTAGCTTTTCTCTAAGCCTGAAATTATTTCATATAAAAGGTTTTAAGAGAGAGAAAGGGCTGACCCCGTGGCTCGTGGCTCACTCGGGAGAGTGCAGCGCTGGGAGTGCAGCGATGCTCCCAGCACTGAGGCCGCGGGTTCGGATCCTATATAGGGATGGCCAGTGCGCTCACTGGCTGAGCGTGGTGCGGGTGACACCAAGCCAAGGGTTACGATCCCCTTACCGGTCACAAAAAAAAAAAAAAGAGAGAAAAATTTCACACACCTAAAACCTAGGTAAAGTAGGAAAAGCAACTTCCATGATGAATTGTTGGCATGCTGTCAAATTTGTCAACTACTCCTACCACTTACAGGTAAGTTCCTCTGTGCTCAGCAGCAAAAGTGTAACAACAGTTGATAAAGGACTGGGAGTAAACCTTTAAGTAATTTTATTGCAGAAAGAAAATGTTCAAGTTATTGTAAAAGACTATTCTCATTCAGAAAATGAATGCTTGTATAAAGTGCGTGGAAAACTCTCCATAACCCTGCATTCCTAATAAAAATAATTCAATCCTGTCATTAGAACACTATTTGTTTTTAAAGAGCACACATAGTACAAAAAAAACCTAATAGGCTCACTCCGTGAAAACTAAAATAGAAAAAAAAGCCTGAAATACTGTTCCTGGATCATCTCTAACACAGTAAGCAGACAGTGGTTGAGACTTTGCCATGGTTGGATATCCAAAGAAGAAAAAATGATAATCTGGGCCGGCCCGTGGCTCACTCGGGAGAGTGTGGTGCTGATAACACCAAGGCCACGGGTTCGGATCCCATATAGGGATGACCGGTTTGCTCGCGTGGTGCTGACACCACCAAGTCAAGGGTTAAGATCCCCTTACCGGTCATCTTTAAAAAAAAAAAAAAAAAAAAAAGAAAAAATGATAATCTGAAGTGAAGGTGAACTCTATTAGCAAATCTAACCCCCTCTCAGTTGTACAAATGGTTTGCTGATTAGGTAACTTTGGCTGTGAAATGACTGCCTAACAGTATTATAGCACACCTGGAAAAAAATAATAATAATATTCCTTGTGTAAGAAACATGAATGATATCAAATACATACACAGAGTTGTCAAAAATAACAATGACTAAGAGGCACTTTTCAGTTGGCCGGTTAGCTCAGCTGGTTAGAGTGGTGATGATAACACCAAAGTCCAGGGCTGGATCCCTGTACCAACCAACTGCCAAAAAAAGAGAAAGAAATAAAAGGCACCTTTTTCTTTCCATCTTTCTGTGCAAAGCTGTGCTCTCCAAGCCAAAATCCTACCCAGTCAAGGACTCTCCCCGCTCTGAACTGAAGAAACCACTAAAATAAAAACTGCCACTGTTTTCTTAGTGATACTTATCTTCTGTTCCTAGACCCCCATTCCAAGGCCAAAGAGCTCAGCTAGAATCACTTGGAGCCTGGAATGAAAAAGAGTCCCTCTCGTAGTAGACATGGAGAGCACTTCCAGTCTAAATACTAAACTCATGATATCCATGGGTCAAGGTTTAATATCATAAGACATCAACCAACATAACATGGCACATCTGATGAAGCTCTGATGCTCAAAGGAATGATGGACAAGCCAGATTCAAGTTCTAACACACTTAGAATGAATTTTTCTTCAAACAGCACACCCGATTTCTCTCCAGTGATTCAGGACTGAAAAATCATATAGGGTCTAAACTCTTATAACTTTAAACAGAAATTGAATCACTACTAATATACTTTTTTGGGAGTGTTCAAGGCAACTATCTGTGTATAAAACTATGATTTTTATAAGCTTTCATTATTTACTTCAATTGGAATAACCACCCACTACTCTTAAAAACTTGTCCTTAAAACAAGAATTGTTAGTAAAAGTGGCTCATGAAGTTAAGCCATTTTGCTTTTTCAGGTTAGCATACTTGAGGATAAGACTACTGAGTAAAAAGCACCACCAAGTTTAATGTCAATCACAACAAGTGCTGAGGGCCTAAGATGTGTAGGGAACTCTGAACCCAAGTCCTTCCAGCCTCCAAGATCTTACAGTCTACTTGGCAAGACATGACCTAAAGTAATATGTGACAATGTGGAAAAAAGAAGTAGCACAGACATTATGTTTCCTAAATGTTTTGGCAAAGGAGATTCTTATTGCTGTGGGCTAGAGTGGTCAGAAATTAGCTTCAAAGAAGAAGGAAATGAGCTGGGACTGGCAGGGATGGCAGGATTCTGAAAGGTGCTGAAGAGGATCCTGCAGGCAGCCTTTCAGTTTATGAAATACTACTTTCACATACACACTCGTTTCTTCTGAATCTTATAAGAACCCTGGGGGATAAGAAGCCCCAAAAACCCCCAGTTTCCAGATGAGACAAGTGAGGATGAGAAGATTTGACCAGTCGGTACAATAAGCAATGAAACTTGGGTTTCAACCCAAGTATTGTCTTCTAGTCCAGTAGTCCAGGCTAGTGTGGGAGAGAATGAAGAAAACAATTCAATCAGAGAAGAGGATCTGTGGGGGACATGGAAAGACGGGTTAGGTCAGATTGGTCCCAAGAGCCAAGCCAAAGAATTTGAAATTCATCCCTTCAAGAAATAGAAGGGTTTCTAGCATTTAGAGAGGAAGGGATAAGGAGACTAAACGCCAAAAGACTAGTTAGGGAAGAGTACTACAACAGCCCAGGGGACAGATTATAAACGTATGAATAAAAATACACCGAATAAATTAGATTCATAACATCTGTTTTAAACTTTAAATTACCAAGAAAGTCACACAAAATATCTCCGCTGTACCGGCCAGCCGCCAAAAAAAATACTTATCTCTCTTTTATAAATCAGTTTTAGGGAGAAAAAACAAACTCTAACAAATTTCACGAATACCTACTCAGTACCCAAAGGGCATAATAATTAAGGAATAACTATCTAATATCAGAGATTTCAGACAGGCCTCAAATTAAAACTGGAATTGTCAACAATATTGCAAGAATCTCAAATTCATGAATTTCAGGGCTACCTGAAAACAAGGAATACTTTTATGCAAGTCGCTGAGCATTTTACTAAGGTTTCCAAAGATTTTTTGATATTCCATTCGGAGCAGTCTGATTTGGTCAACTGAAAGCCCTGACCGCCAGGCTTACAGCACAGGACCTTGCAAAGAGCAAAGACCCAATAATCATTTGCAGAATAAATGAGGCCAGGAGTACTGCGCAAGAACTCCCTACATCACAGGCAACTCGACTCCTACTCTGTTCCAAAATAAAGTTCTCAAAATTTCGGAATCAAGTCTGGAAGAAAAACCTTTCAGCTAACGTTCGTCAGCCTTCCCAGGCCGGGCCTCATGCAAGGTCCTCACGGTAATGTTCTCCCAAAGTAAGGCTACAGAGCCATTTCCCGAAGATGACAACCGCTCAGCTCCCTGCCATGTTATCCTCCCTCAAGCGAGACCCAGGAGTTGCGGACGCATGGAGAAGTTTCTCCGTGGCCCGATCCGCGTCAGGGGGAAGTGTTTTCGGGTGAAGGGGCCGCCGCCGCAACAAGTGCCTGCCCTACTCACCGCGACCGGGCGGCCGTGCTCGGAACCGTCGGTGGCGTC
>NW_007728437.1:226488-237177 GCF_000696425.1 Galeopterus variegatus | reverse complement strand
TGGGCTGCACCATGGGACGTGGGCTGCACTGGCCGGGCCTTTCGGGGCCGGCTGGCACTGCGGGCTCCGCTCCCCGCGGCGGCCCCCGTCCGCCTCACGGCCGCGCCATGCCCCCGCGGGCTGCGGAGCGGACTCGCGCGTGGCGGCGTATCTCCCTCCTACCCCGCTTGGCCTGACCCCGGGCTGGCCCTCGCTGCCCACCTCAGGCCTCGGCGTGTCCCCGCCGCCCCGGGCCCATTGTTTTCCGCGCCGCCACCGCCGCCGCCATCTTAAAATTGTTTTCAGGGCTCTCGGAAGAGGGCAGGGCCTCCGCGGCGACCTCGAGCGTCATAGCTGATGAACAGGGGCTCTGGCCAATCAGAGATGGAAGAACAGACAGCCGAGGGAGGGGGGGATGAGCACGTAACAGGCACGCTTAGTCTCCCCAGCGGTATTTAAAAGGAACTCTCAAGCAAGGGGCGGAGGGAAGCCCCTGGGCGGGCCTCAGGCATGGAGACGGAGTTAGATGTGACTGACAGGAGCCCGTTCCAAGAGGTGAGGTTTCCTAAACACCGCCCAGTCAAGGAAGGCCCTTCCGGGTCCTCCGAGGAAAGCGGGGTAAATCCGACCAGTCCGTGCAGCGTAACTAGCCAGACCCGGACGCCCGCCTGGCGGAACAGCGGTTGACCAAGTTCTACCTTTTTGAATTTGGCTTTGATAAGCTCAAAGTAATCACACTATTTCAACGTCAGCCGTTTGTCTTTGACCTCATTCCTTGTATACAGCCCCATAACTGGTCAGAATTGCCCACGAGTGAGCTAGTAGAGGTTTCCTCTTGCACAGTTCTGAATCATCGGGACTGTCAACTTCCACTTACTTACAAGTCTGAACAAGTCTCAAAAGTTCAGAATTGCCTTATTTAAAAAAAAAAAAAAAAGCCCAAATGTGAG
This sequence comes from Galeopterus variegatus, assembly GCF_000696425.1. NCBI lineage: Eukaryota > Metazoa > Chordata > Mammalia > Dermoptera > Cynocephalidae > Galeopterus > Galeopterus variegatus. Next base: position 236,248 of record NW_007728437.1, on the reverse strand, counting down.
GCAGAGTCCAGTATCATTAACGAGGGCTGGAATCGCAAAGGATGATGCTTGAATCACAAACGGCACTTGGACTGCAAGCTTTACATCTAAAAGTTGAGTCACTCTACAAAATCCAATGAAACGAGTTATGCTCTAGTATAACTAGTAGGCAAAGGGGGTTGGGGGAACTGTAAGGAAAAAACACAGGAGCAAGGAATTAGTGTTAATACTAAAACTAGAGAGTGGGTGGGTGGGGGGGCAAGATATTAGGAACAGGTTAGCACCTAATTAGCACCCTAGCTGCTAAAAGGTTAAACGAGGTGCTGGAGGCGGCAGCACACTGAGAGACATCAGCAACCCAAACGTGTTACTCTAACATTTTATTAAGAATTAGAATTTTTGTGTGTGGAGGAAGTGGGTAACCAAGGCAAAAGTGCCTAGGACTCAGGAAAGCCAGAATGCAGTACTTTTTACCAGTCGTCCAACATAGAAATTTTACACCAGAATTAAAGAAATTATTTAATAGAAAAAATAATAGTAACTATGAGCACTACATTTTGTGTACTTCTCTTCAGTAAGCAATCTAAAAGCTTAACAGCACTTTATAAAAAACTTTTGGCATAACTCAAAACTATCCCTGAAATATGTACGTATATGTAAAATATGGAGTCTGATTCTGAACAAAGATTATTTTCTAATAAAAATTTAAAGGTTTAGGCTAGCCGATTACCTCACTTGAGACACCATGGTGCTGGTAACACCAAGGTCACAGGTTCAGATCCCAGTAGCAGCCAGCCACCCAAAAATAAAATAAATAAGAGTTGGATGGTTTTCATAAGTCTTAATATTATCTACAAATTAGGAGTTGCATCCCCTTTCCTGAGTTCCTGTCCCTATTATACAAAAGAAACTACTGAACCACAATTGAGCAGGAAGAGAAGGCAATAGTTAAATATAAAAGACTGAATCAAAGTTATATGGTGAGATAAAGTAATTATTTCATTGTCCATAATAGTTTCTGCATATTAGCACTTTCTCATGTAGTGGCCAATTAAAGGAAGATTAACCCAGTATTGAAACAGTAAAACACACACATTGAAGGTTACTGTGAAGAAGTTCAGTCAAAAGCAGACACTTAAGACAGGGCTTTAATGTAACACCATTTAGTAACGTGACAATTTGAAAAAAGCAGAGTACTTTGTGGATAAGAAAATTTGAGGAATACATCTGATGGAGAGAGGGCATTTTACAACAATGGGACAGGTAACCAGCATGTAAAATCATAAGTGCCTTTTTAAGAGCTGAAAATTACTGCTATCATTCATTAATATGTCAGACATTTAATCAGGTGGCTGCACCTTCAACAAAAACTGAATACAAGAACCAAGAAAAGGTGTTTTTGTTTTGAACAAACTTTGCTAAATAGTCCTAGACAGGCAATGAACACTCTATTATTTAAATCTGTCATTTCACAGCTCAGCTGGAAGTGAGGGATAACATCAATGGACAGTAAAGAAGGCAGATTTCTGGAAATGCAGTGATCACACACATTTGCTTCAAGGAGAAACCTGCAGACATATTTTCAGGTCTTGCTAAGTAACTTTATTTGCACTCAGTACATTTGGGAAAGTCTGCTCTATAGCTAAGGTCACTGTGACCACAGAACAACAGATGAAAAGAATAAAGCACTGAACAAGAAAAATGCATGCCACCCTCAAAAGAACTTGAGAGAACCAGTGTTTAAAAAAAAAAAGACAAAATAAATGGCTATAAGCCTTCATCTTTTACAAATGTAGTTCTGCCCTAATATCTCCCCAATATAAACACTGTGGAGTGTTTATATATTCAGTGCAAGAAACAGTATCATCGGTACATTTGAAACACATATGAAGAAAGAAAGAAGCTAAAACATCTAATTCTGAATGTTTCAGTGTGGTGTAATAATGATATTATGACACTATAATGGTGGGGGAGAGGCTCTGATAGCACCCATCTGCATTCGACATGAAAAAACAAACCTAAGATCGCTTTTAAAAAAATTCTACAAGCCACATTAAAAAAATTGAATAGGACTCCTTTATTGTGTAATTTAAGACACAACTGTTACATGAACTGCAAATGAAGGCTTAAAATATTTAGCAGCTACAAAAATCATAACTCATGCTATATGTTACTCCTCCCATAAATACTTTTAGCCTGTGTTCAATTATAGTCAATTCTGAATTGGCTCGCCTCTGTATTAGACTTCTGAAGTCTTTAAACAGAGTAAAAGAAATGGATAAAAATGAAAGATTGTATTCCATTCTGTACTTTGACCCTGGAAAGTTGTGAGCCTGCTTTAAAAAAGAAGAAACACACATAATCACAATAAAGCTTAACACTATGCAGAGCTTATCAATCATTCTTAGCAACGAACTGCAAAGCTGCGCTGTGAAGAAAATGCATAGCAGAGGAAAAAGCTGGGAATTTGGGGAAATAGGTAAGAAAACAGTGTTAAAACAGTGGAAGAAGTGATGAAAACATCTACTCTGGAGCTCACATGTCCTGCTAGCATTCCTCAAAAAGCCACCTACTCCAGAAGGCTGTAGCTCCATGCTCCCTGTGTGTAGAGTATGAATGCCCAAGTGCCGCTAATTGCAATGCTGTCTGGGAACTGACCAGTTCCAAGGGCAACAGAACATACTTTATGGTCTAACCAACATCAAGTGAAATATTTTTTTTTCCTTTTTGTATTTCTATTTTTAATACAACTTAAATGGAACTTTTTTATAAATTTGGGCTTCCATCCAATACCTCTCCTCAATTTCCATAGGAGGAACTGAGTAATGGAAGCAAGCAAAACAAGATTATAATCACAAATGACTGTACTTTAAACATGACTATCAATTTTAAGGGAAACACCTGAATGTTTTTTAATATCAAACTTAAAGAAAAAATGTTACAAAAACTGCAACTCAACCCCCTAGCATTTCTAAATGTTGATGTTATTTCTGCACGAACAGATTAATATATTAAATTAAGCCAAGACTTTAAAGATTGGCAAGGTTTTATCATTCTATTTTAAAAAACAAAGATGTTTAGAAACAAACAAAAAATACAAGTTAGTTGCTTCATGTTACATTTCACAACCATTATGTTAAATGTTTTCTCTTCTACAGAAACAGGGTCCTTCATGTTGTAACTGCAATTATTTACTGCTAGATGTTGAAAATTACATATACTAGTATTTGACTGGAACCTGTTGATGGTGACGTCTTGAGGTTTTCTGAGTTTCAACCTAAGGTGTGCCAGGTCCTCTCCTAGGACCACACTTGAAAGAGAAGGGGAGGGAGAGGAAATCACAGATCAAGTTCTTAAGATTGTTTCACTCTCTTCGAGGCTTTCTGTTTCTTGGTGATCTGTTCAAAATTTCATCCTCCTATTGGTTGAAAAGAAAAGAAATTCACTATAATTAGCACATTAAAAAAAAAATAGAAGTTCACCATATTTTCAAGATTAGCCAGGCAGGCTGAGGGTACCCATTTGAGGAAAAAACAAGGTTAGAAAAATAATTAGGGGCTGGCCGGTCAGCTCAGTTGGTTAGAGCTCGGTGTTATAATACCAAGGTCAAGGGTTTGGTTTGGATCCCGTGCTGGCTAGCTGCCAAAAAAAAAAAAAAAGAAAAAGAATTAAAACAAAATACACCAAAAACAATGGTTGTCTCAGAGGTGGTTGGATTATGTGTATTCTAATTTAGTTCAATCTTTTTTGTTTTCCATAAACATGCACTTTTCTCAATCTAACCCATAAACATTTCCTTAAAAAAGGATCATACACTGTGCTTTCACATTATCTTGCTTAATCCTAGATAATCTACTGGCCTATGGCACATCAGTCCCATTTTGACGATGAGAAACCTAGGATTCATGAAGATCAAAAACTATCCAAGTAGACTACAAGCCGGGTGCGCTTCCTAATCTATCATAAATTCCTAAGATTGTAAATTACTCTCTGAAATTATTCCCTTTACTTAAATGTACCATCAACTTTTTATCGTGTGAGGCAGTTTGGGAGATACAAAAAGCATGTGAGATATGGTCCCTACCTTCAAGAACTGCATTCTAGTTAAGACAGAATATATCCACTGAAAATATAAGCAAAACACAAACAGCATAGACCTTTTAGGAAGGCAGAACTGTAGTGGATGGAAACGGAACCTGAGTAAAGCTTTGCAGGAAGATCCAGATTCAAACACAGAGGTGCTATAAAAAGGGATCTTACCAAGCAGAGGTGTGGACACTGACTATTCTCTCTCATACCCCATATATCCAATCTACCACAAAACCCAGATCCAGAACCAACTACTACTCACGCCCTCCTCTCCTATCACCATGCCAGGGTCACTGCAGGAGCCTCCTATCTGGTCTCCTTGATTCTCCCTGATAGAAAACACAAGATCTGATTACTGTGGCTGCTATCACTTGTGCCCCAAAGCCTGCAATGGCTGCCTGTTTCAAGTCTGTACAATGGCCTATGAGGATTCAACTCATCTAGAGCCTTCCCCACCCTCCCTGCCATACTGACCTTTTGGACTACCACTTTAGGCCTCAGTAATGGCTGTCTTCTCTGCCTGGAATGTTCTTCCCACTGACATTGCCTTGAAAAAGTCCTTTATCTCTTTCAAGTCTTTGCTCAAATATCACCTCAACAATGAGAACTTTTTTTTTTTTCCTTTTTGTCTTTTTTCGTAACCGGCAACAGATCGCAACCCTCAGTGTCGCGCCCCTACCGGACCGGGACCGGCAACGGGATCGCAACCCTCGGTGCTGCGCTGGCACCTCGCTCAAGCCAGTGAGCAGCCGGTCTGTATATGGGATCTGAACCCTCGGCAGGAGCGTCGCCGCGCTCCCAAGCGGCGCACTGTAGCAGTGCGCCACTGGGCCGGCCCAACAATGAGAACTTTAACATTACAACCCACCCTACCTCCAGCACTTCCACTACCTTTTCTTGTCCTAATTTTTCATAGCTCCGTGTCCGGCAACGGATCGCAACCCTCAGTGTCGCGCCCCTACCGGACCGGGACCGGCAACGGGATCGCAACCCTCGGTGCTGCGCTGGCACCTCGCTCAAGCCAGTGAGCAGCCGGTCTGTATATGGGATCTGAACCCTCGGCAGGAGCGTCGCCGCGCTCCCAAGCGGCGCACTGTAGCAGTGCGCCACTGGGCCGGCCCAACAATGAGAACTTTAACATTACAACCCACCCTACCTCCAGCACTTCCACTACCTTTTCTTGTCCTAATTTTTCATAGCTCATCACTTCCTAAGATACTGTGTTGTTTACTTCCTTACAATGTCTACTATTTATTATCTTCCCGTCACCAAACTAGAATTTAAGCTCCCCAAAAGCAGGGTGTCTTTTTCTGTCTTGTTCACTGACAATGCCTGGCACATAATGGGAACTCAGCAAATATTTGTTAAATGAATGAATTAATCAATCCACAGACAACAGGAACAAAGAGTTTAATGACTTGTGAAAGAAACATTTTTAAGGGCACAGCGAGGAGAGGTAGATGAAACAGAACTATTGAATAACCTGAAGTTCCGTCTTAGAAAGCATTTTATTATTTCTCCCCTATAACCTTCTGCTTATTTCAGAAACCATTCTCATCACAGAAAAGTACTTTTAAGATTCTAACATAGCTTAAATCATCAAACAAAATGTTGACGATGGATATTACCTTCTAAGGAAAAAATAAGTGAAAAATAAAAAAATAAAACTTAAAAATATTGTCATGTATCAATAAGAGTCCCACTTTAACAAAACTGGCTCTGACAATTTTTACTGCCACAGCCACTGTAAATTACCCTATAAAAAGACTCCCTTTACTTAAATGTAACTTCAACTTCACTAGTTGCTTGAGATACAAAATGTATTACCCCTTTCTTTTACCTCTGCTTTAGGTTTTCTATCTTCCTCCTCTTGACTGACAGTGCCACCATCTTCTTCAGCATCACTTTTTTGTTTCTCTTCTAAGACAAAAGTTAAAGTAAAACAACTGAGCAAAACCTTACATTTGTTTTTGGTAAATTAGACAATTAGCATTAGGCCACATCTCTAGATCTAAAACAATCTTTGCTGTGACTTGACTGTAAGGGGTTGAAACAACATCTTAGGGTCTTGGCTTAAAACAGATTTTTGGGAGTCTACTTCTTACCAAGTTTCTCTTCACCTTCCTCTTCCTCATCTCCCTTGTCCTTTTCCTCTTCCTTCTCTTCTTCCTCCTCCTTCACATCTGGTTGAGGAGCATCAGTCTTCTTGTATTCCATAGCACTGGACTGTTTCTGAAATATTCCCCAAAGAACAATAATTTTGTCCACTTCTGTATTTTCATGTATTATGTTATCATGTAACTACTGAATTCCTTTGGGCAAAGTTCTGTAACCAGGCTTTATATAGGGGTGGATATATAGAAATGTGTATGATGTAATTCCTAGCCCAAAGAACTTTCTCTTTGGTGAGAGTTGGGGGGGCGGGCAGGAGCAGAGTTCAAGGTATAAGGAACAGTAAGAACAAAACAGTCAGGTAGTAAAATACAGGTCTAAACAAAATAGTTGACTGAGGCATAGATACGCAGAACAGTGGTGGATCCAGTTACAAAATGCTTTGAATGAAATGTAAAGTATAATCCTCATTCAGCAGAAATAGCCTAAACAAGATTTTCTTTTTTTCTGATTGCATACAACAAGGACTAAATAAGAAAAACTAACAATAAGGCTGTGGTACCCCCACATTTATTGTCTTGGGAGGGTGGGAACAGTAAGGGAGGAATGGATAATGAAAAATCAATGATCAAATTATGAAGCATAAGAATAGAAGTAGCTATGCCAGGAGGAAAGCTGGTTTGTGCCTAGATGGCTGGTTTTATATCTGTAGGGAAAGTGAAGATAAACGGTCAGGATCCCTCAAGCGGTTTGGAATCTTGCCGAGCATTTGATGTAAATATGCACATGTGCTCAGGTGTTCCTTGGTGATTGTGTAATGTAATCATGTATGTGCGACCAGATGTCCTGGGTTATCGGACTTAAGTATAAAGGATGAGGGGCTTGGGCCCACAGCGCCCCCCACCCCCGGGATGCCCCGAGGAAGCCGCCACTACTACTGGAGGCTGTAGCTGCTAATGTTGCTGTGAGGGCCCCCGGGATGCCCTGGGAGGCCACCACTGCTGCTGCTGAGGAAGCTGAGGACTGAGCTCGTGTCTGCCAACGGCTCCCAGGATCTTTCCCAATTACCTAGCTCAGGACCTGCATTGTGAGGGATCTGGTGACCCAGTCTGTACAAAGAGTTTGAAGGGTATGAGCCCTAGCCTGAAAATATCTAAGTATATAAATATTTTTTTTTAGAAAGCTGCTGCCAAATATTAAGGAGAGTAATAAAGTGGGCTAAATAATTCCAGTAACCAAGGGGTTATAAATCCTACTCTCATTCAGGCACAATAAATGGCCTGAGGAGTAGTGAATACATCTGCACCACAAGTGTTTCAGAAATCAACTGAATGTGGCCCAGTCATTACTGAACTGCTACATAGAAAACCTTAAGCAATACGAAGTTCTTTTTTAACATTACAAGAATTCTTTCTAAAAGTAATTCCAAAAAAATTCATACCTTTCCAGAACAGCAGAAGAGGATAACAAGGAAGACAGGCAGAGCTACAGTCAAAATGTAGACCACCCAGAGCCATGGGCGCTCTTCAGCTGCCTCAATCATCTGCCCCACTACACCTGGCTGAAAAACAAGACAAGACAAAGTTCTGATTTTTGACACCAAATATAGCCTGCATTGTTTGTTCCACTGTTCAATTATGGCATGGCACTACTCAGGCTCTTCCTTTTTCAAAGGGTTCAAGCCAAGATGTTCCTACAATGTAAAAAGGAAATTAGAGAAAGGCCTCCATTTTCCTGCTCTCCTTATCATCAAGGTGACTTCAACTTCATAGGTGCAAGAAGCTGGCTTCTTAATCACCTGCAAAAGTCTCCTTTAACCTCATAAACCAGGGAATGAAGAATTTCTTGATCTTAGTATCTCTAGCTCTCCAGTCCCCAGTTTGGCCACATCCACATGACCAGTTGTTTGAAAATTCCATAAGTTGGGTAAACCAAGACTGAACATTTAAGAGTGCATTAAAACATACCCTAAATGGTAAATTTTCAGATATTTATACTATACACACAGACACAATAATTACAAAACATACCCTCCATGTAACACAAATAGAGACTCTAAAGCCACTATAGACTAATAAAATCATGTCCCAAAACCCACTATTTTGTCTTTAGCAGGTATACAGTTAGACCTTCTATGCCAATATTCCCGAATAAGGGAAAAGATAAACCCTACAAGATAACTTTTCACAAAAGTTACTTACAGTAACAGACAGAAACATGCAAGAAATAAGCAAGCACAAACCTCCGCAGCCCCATCAGCGGCTTTCTTCAGGCCCCATCCATCATTGGCCCAGTCATCAACTACTTTTCGATCGCCACAAATGATAAAGTTGTCAAAAAAAATGTCAGAGGTCATGGACCACAGCTCCAAACCAATAGCACTAAAAGAAGTCATTCTGAAAGGTTCCAGATCTTCAAAGAAATCTGGATTTGGTATTTTCCTGGGTTTCCAGATTCCCTAGAAAAAAATGTATTACAAATTATTTCATATAATGATCAACAAAAATTTATGGTGAACTCTGCATGATCAATGGAGACTTTGTGAAACAAATGAGCAACAGAAAGAAAACAATAAATGCTACTGATATTTTACACATTGCCTCTAAAATTTCTGGACTCCACTGCTTTCAATTTCTCATATCATCCCTGACCTTGGTTCAAACCAACACCTAACTCTGCCTGACTCATTCCAAAGTCTCTACTCTTATCAACTGTTGGTGAGAGTGGGAACATAAGTCAGTACAGACTTCTTCAGTGGTGATTTAAAATAAAATGTACATGGTCTTAAACCAGCACTTCACTTCTAGATAACTACCTACAGAAATATTTATTGCATACACCTAGACATGTACAATGATGATTATTACTACAGCACTAACTCTAAAAGCAAAAATGACAATCCACCTAAATGGCCACTAATAGGAGAAAATCAAAAGGGCTATTTTTTTAAAATACAATTTTTATTTTACCTTATTGTTTGACTGCACAATTAGAAATACATTTAAAAACAGGAAAACATACTTAGTGTATATTCATATAAATAGACCTACACCTTACATTTTAAAGTTTGACAAAGTGGAAATTAATGATTATAAATCATTTTACTAGGATAGAAACAGAAGAGAGAGAAGGGTGAGTGGATACATTTCCATAGCAAACCTGAAGCTTCTTCACTATTGTATTCTCACCATCTCATCTGAGCCTTAGTCTTTTTATAGCTGAAGACATTGAGGCCAAGCCATAAGCTGACTTGACATGAGGGAGGTGCCACCTCTTATCACAGTCCTCCATCTACCACATCACACACAAGCTAGAGATTTGGATCCTGTGGCTGAAGCACCCCCGCCACTCAATAGCAGAGTGCTCAAATCACAAGTTTTCAATTCTCTTTTCTTTTTGTTTTTAAACATAAGTTACAAAGCAATTATGAAAGAAAGGTATTCTATTTTCTAGGTTTACCTTTGCAACACTTGCTTAACCCATTAAGCACTCTCTCAATTCAGGAAGTTTTCTTTCTTCTCTCAATTCACTCTAACCAACTACTTTATTTTTTTGGTGGCGGGGGGGGGGGGGGCGTGGC
>NW_007728437.1:215669-226352 GCF_000696425.1 Galeopterus variegatus | reverse complement strand
CAATTCCCTCTAACCAACTTCTTTTTTTTTTTGGGGGGGGGGGGGGGGGTGGCGTGGTGGCTGGCTGGTACAGAGATCTGTACCCATCATCTTGGTGTTATAAGGCTGCACTCTAACCAACTGAGCAAACCAGCCCCAGCCCATTTCTGCTCTTAATTCAGTAACTTGAATATGATGATCAACCTGGCAACCTCACTAGAGGGAAAACTTCTGTATGAATATGTACAGATCAATGACAGCAACTCAACCATCAAGAGACACAAACCTGGTAGTTAGGATTGTCAATCATGGGAGGCTTCCATTTGCCCTTGTAATTGGGGTTGTCAATCATAGGTCGCTGCCAGATGCCACACCCAGGAGCTGACTCACATTTAGGGTTGGCAATCTGAGGAGCCTCCCATTCTCCATCCATGTCTTCATCCCTGTGGAGATATAAAAATCAAATTACAAATGGGTTCTGTCATGCTGGCCAGTCCAGTGCTCCCCTGAGATGCTGTTGGAATGTTTTTAGTGTCATACTACAGAACACCATCTTCTCGTTTCTATACTTCCAGTAATGACAGCTTTTCATGACAAATGCATTTCAAAAAAAGAAAAAAAGAGGGGGAAGGAATAATGAGAAGTTATTTCTCAATGGGTACAGAGTTTACACTTAAGATGACAAGCAAATTTTGAAAATAGATGTGGTTGTCATGATCACACAGCATTGTGAATGTAATTGATTCCACACACATATGCTTAAAAATGCTTAAAATGGCAAATCTTATGTTATAAATATTTTGCTACAAAAACAAAAAACAGTTAATTTATAAAGTCAGCTGAAGCATTTACCAATCCTCTGGCTTCTCTGCATCTGGATCAGGTATATACTCAGGCTCATCATCTAACCAGCCTTCAGGTTTTGTGGCCTCTTCATCTGGAATCTTAGCAGGTGCATCTTCATCCCTTAAACACAAAAGAAAAAGCCAGTTATGACGACACTGGCCAGAAAATCAGTGTAGCCCCACTTTGAGAACCTGAAACAGAGCATTCTAAAAATATTCAGGTCTTTTACTTAACTTCAAAATTTAAAATTAATACCTCCTAAAAAATATTTGTAAACTATATATCTGATAAGGGCCTAGTAAAAGAACTCTTACAATTCATTAATAAATAGACAACCCAATTATATAATAAATACTTATGTAATAAATAAATTATAATAACAAATTAGACAATGGCAATATCTATTCAAATTATTTATTTGAATAGATATTTCTCCAAAAAGGATATACAAACAAATGAAAAGATGCTAACATCATTAGCCATCAGGGAAATGCATGGTGGGAAAAGCAAAATGGTGCAGCAACTTTGGAAAACAGTTTGGCAGTTCCTCAAAAAGTTAAACACAGAGTTACCATATGTACCAGCAATTCCACTTTTAAGTATATATCCAAGCGAAATGAGAATATATTTCCACACAACAACTAGTACATAAATGTTCACAACAGCACATAACTGATACATATAGCCAAAAAGGAGACACAGCCTAAATGTCCATCAACTAAGGAATAGACAAATAAAATGTGGTATTATCTACACAATGAAATATTATTCAGTCATAAAAAAGAAATGAAGTACTGATACATGCTTCAACATGGGTAAACCTGGAAAACATTTATGCTAAGTAAAAGAAGCCCAGTGAAAGGCCATACATTAAATGATTCCATGTATATGAAATGTCCACAATGGGCAAATTCAAAGAGGCAGAAAGTAGATTAGTAGTTGCCAGGGTATGGGTGAAGGGGGGAAATAGGGAGTGACTGCTTAATGGGTACAGGTTTCTTTTTAGGTGATAAAAATATTCTGAAATTAGACAGTGGTGATAGTTGCACAACACTGTAAATATACTAAACACCACTGAATTGTACACTTAAAAAAAATTACTCCTAAAATAAAAGTTCATCAAGAAGTACCTAATTTCAAAGTTTTATGCAGTTGCTATAAGACAGTGACACGTTAGCTGTCAACCAAAGACATCTTTTACTCTTGGTTAGGATTATGCTTCTTTTTCAGCTATGTTAGTTTTAAATTAATTGTGTGAGAACCTCAAGAACTTGTATAACATTCAGCTGACCTTTTAAAGCTGAGTGAACACTCATCTGCTCCCACCCCTAAAACAGTTAAGAAATAAAATACCGAAAAAGGGTAAGTACGAATCTAATGTTCACCAAATATACAAATAAACTTAAGCATCTGCACTAGTGCAGCATAAAAGTTAGGTACATATATTCCCTTTAAGGGTGAAAAAAGATCATCTAGAATGAAACTGCTAAGCACAGGAGGATACTTTTACAAATGGTAAGATCAGTTTCATTATTTCTTTGTTTACTTTCTGACATTTCTAAAAGTCACTGTATTGGAGTTCAAATATGGTCACATACGAGTCTATCCTCCCCCACCTATCTTCATTTCTCATCACTGTCCAATTTGCATCCTATTGTAAAAGGCCATATAATACTCAATCTCTCTCATGCATGTCAAACTCATTCCTGCTTTTCTACTTCTGCATGTGATATACCTCTTCAACCAGGAATACCACTTCCCATCTTCACCACTTAGTTAATTCTAACCCTTCTTTCAAGTCTCAGTTTGATCTGCCCTGCTCTAAGAAATCATGCTGGGGTTAGATATACCTGGTGCTCTGGTCCCCCAGTAGCACCCTGTCATAGACCACTTACCATACTGATTTTATTTATCTATCTCAGAACTGGACTGGGAGCTGTGTGTAGGCAGATGGTTGTGTCTTGTGGGTTTGTATTCCACTGCCCAACACAGAGCAGAGATCTCCAAGTATTGTTTAAATAGGAAAAAGTTTATTTTTCAAATTAAAATGAACATTTCAGGACTTCAGCACTAAATGCAAATTCCAAGAAACACTGGGATGGCCAGGCCAAAAGACTGGAGGTTCTGCCACAAGCAAACCATGTCACCAAAGGCAAACTGTATCACCAATTTCAGAATTCTTTGGTTTGTAAAAGGTGTGAGACAATCACTATGGCCCAGTATCGGCTATAGTAGTCTACATTTTTTCCTACAGTTTAGACTGCATCCTAGATTATTAAAATTATAAGATCTCCCTTAACCAACATTTGGTTATTCAAGCCATGTGGAATACACAAAATGCTCCCTTAGAATAGGACCTCAAGACTCACCAGTCATCTGGCTTGACAGCATCTGGATCTGGTATTTTTGGTCTTTCATCCCAGTCCTCAGGCTTCTGGTCTTCTGGGTCCTCAATTTCACGTGGAGGATTTACAGCAGGAGTCATGTCATTTAGCAGATTTCCACTGTTCACAACAGACTGATCAACTAATATCTCAAAACTATTATCTGGATTCAAGACTGAAAAAAAATAAAATGCAATTAAAAAACAGTTAATGAACCACACATTCACAAGCTCCTTTTACCACAACACAAAGATCATGATTTCTCTATACTAATGTAAGCTCTTAATAACAGGAGAAACTGTAGAGGTAGATGAACTGACTGTACTTTCTGCTCAACTTTTCTGTAAACCTAAAACTGCTATAAAAATAAAGTCACAAAATAAAAGAGGGGAGGGCATGCACTGGTGGGTTAGCTCAGTTGGTTAGAGCGTCGTGCTAATAACAACAAGGTACAGGGTTCATCACTGTACTGGCCAACTGTGTAAAAAAATTAATTCATTAAAAAAATTTTTTTAAAAAGGGGCTAGCCAGTTTGCTCAGTTGGTTAGAGAGCAGTGTTATTACACCAAGGTCAAAGGTTTGGATCCCCATCCCAGCCAGTTGCCACCACCCCCCCCCACCCCCCAAAAATCTAACAGAGCAGCATCATGGAAGCATGGAGGAGAAACCACATATGCTGGGCTTGGAATATGATCTCCAATGCCTGGTTCTCAAGGGCTTGGCCAAGTTAACCCCTTTTTCTTCATCTGCAAAACATAAATGCTAGTTCCTCAGGTTTCTAAGAATTACAACAAATAGACACTAATAACATCAAAAAACCTACATAAACTAACACAATTATTGGTCTGACACAGTCACACAGGCTAGTAAGTTTATTATAAACGCCTCTCAGTAGCAAAGGCCCATTTCTTCATTTTTAACAGAGCTGGTATTACCACCATCTATGTTTTAAGTTACACAAACCCTTTTATTTACTAAACCACATGTCCACTCATGGTTGTACTTTAAGTCCAATGGAGAATGAAAACACAATTCTAAATCTATTTAGGTAAAGTGTAATTTATGCTAAAGCCTGGATCCTATACCTAAATTTCAAGTTACTGCATATCTACATGATGGAATACTACGCTGCTGTTATCAATGATAATGAAGATAAATATTCTTGTAGGCAAGATTCTCACTCTTACATAGTTAATAAAGCAAATTAAATACAGCATATTTAGCTTTTTGTAAAAAGTCTTATGTGTTTATATATATACACAAATACATATCACAATATTGATATTTCAGATAATTTTAAGTGTCTTCTTTTTGCTTATTTCTATCTTCTGAATTTCTATACCCTAAATATGTGTTACTTTTATAATAAAGAAAAAAGGTTATTATATTCTTTAGAAAAAGAGGCATGTCTATATCTGATCTTAAACCAGTAAGAAAAGCTTCACTGAAAACAAAAACAGGGGCTGGCCAGTTAGATCAGTCAGTCAGAGCATAGTAGTATAACACCAAGGTCAAGGGTTCAGATCCCAGTACTGGCCAGCTGCCAAAAACAAAATAAAACAAAAAACCTATTTGAACATCCAAATGATTAAACTCAATTGTCCAAGTATTAGAGTATCCAAAGAAAGTTCAACTAATAGGTAATTTTGAAAATGTGTATATGTATTTTTATTGTATGTCTATTATTTAGTATTTTATCAATAAGAAAACAAAGAGAGGAAAGGAGGAGGATCAGCAATGAAGCTCTTTATGGAACATAAAAGCTTATTCTTAAAACTGTCCCAAACAATAGTTCTCAGCTCATCCTATGGGAGAGGAGTTTCCTTTAGCATTGACAAATTAAGTTCATTTTTACTAAGACAGTAAGTCAAGAGACTCTTATTTGCTAGCTTAGGTATTCTCCACACGTGCAATCTTTAAATTAAATAGATGATAAATATGTAATGCCACAAAACCTCCAAACTAATGGTTTTCTTACTTAATGTGTAAAGGTGTGTTTTCTTATCAGTAAAATAGGTCTTCAGATCAGCATCTGGCCTCTTAGCGTGCTTTTCTTCATAAATACCCGTTTTGGGGTTCTTGTGGCGAAAGATGAAGTGCAATTTATAGTCCTCTCCACATTTATCTGGACCAAACATAATTGTATAAGGGGTCTTGTCGTGGAACTGATCCTTCAAAACAAAAATAAATTATTTTAGGTAACTAGTCAAAGTCTCCAAAAGCAACCTTTCAAAAGTGTATAATATTTCCTCTTACAAAATCCAAATAAATTAGTCACAGTTAAAGGAAAAGCTAACTACCTTGTATGATTGGTTGAGTAAAAAGGAATAACCAGCAATTATTAGGAAATTTATAACAAGAACACATTTAAGTGCTTAAAAAAACAAAGTAATGCTTGTATCTAGACAGTTACTGTTTCTTTCATAAAACAAAGAAATAGGTTTGCTAAAACTAAGAATTACACAGAACAGAAACCAGAGATGAGATACAGTTGGTAATAGCTTTGAAATTCCCATCTCAAATAAAAAGCATATTAGTGTCAAAGTCAATATTCCTAATCCTGCACAGAGGAGGCCTTTATTTTCACAGGTCTTACAGAGTTTTCTTTCCTTTTTTCTAAGATTCTTATAAGACTGTTGTGGGCGGTCTGCCACATAAAGAAATAGGAATTACCTACCAGGTTGAGGTCTGGTGTTTTAGAAAGCAGTTTTACATAGGCACCGCCACATTCTATTCCATTCTGGAAATTAACCTCATACCTAATTTCAGAGAGAAATGCAGAAAACCATATGGCATTTTGAAAGATCAAATCTCTTAATTCATTTCTCCTTCCCCCATCTTGGTCATATTTTATCACAGATCATGTGTTTATCTTTAGGAAAGATCCCATCTTCTATTGTTCTTGAATGGCTACTCAATCCCACAAAAACAAATAAATAAAATTAAACCTTAATGCAGATTCCCAGTAAATACTTTTTGCAAAATCCAGAAGTTAATTACCCATCAGGAGGATGATATCCTGTTCGTTTCGAAATAATTTATTAGGCAGGGAAAAAATATTAATTACAAAATGCTTAAATTCACCCAACAATCCCTTTTTAACTTATATATCATATTATTTTTTACATAGAGTAAGGGCTTTTTTTTTTTTCCTTTTTGTCTTTTGTCGTGTCCAGCAACGGATCGCAACCCTCAGTGTCGCGCCCGCACCAGACCGGACCGGCAACAGGATCGCAACCCTCGGTGCTGCGTCTGCACCTCGCTCAGCCAGTGAGCGGGAACCGGTCTGTATGTGGGATCCGAACCCTCGGCGGGAGCACCGCCGCACTCCCAAGCGGCGCACTGTAGCAGTGCGCCACCGGGCCGGCCCAGAGTAAGGGTTTTATACTCTCTTCTGAGATTATCCCTTCTGGAAAGCTTTTCTCAAACAAGCATTTCACTTACTGAACAATGAGAGGCTTGGTATCAAATAGAAAGGGTTTGTTCAGTTTAGCGGAGATGGCATGATGTTTGGCCCGAGACATCAATACAAGTCCTTTGTCACCCGGAAGCTTTGTTTCCTTCATTTCATCTACTTCCCACTTTCCTACAAGACAATACAAAAAAGCTCGACTCCTTAACTATACCTTTGAATGTCCTTTAAATGGTAACAAACAAAACTCCAAGTTGTTTGACTTTATCACTCTGACAAATTTTTAACATGTTCAATTGTTTATGAGACTTGGCCCATTAATATTAAACACACGTATATTTGACAAATATTAGAATACAGTTAAAAATTTGTAGCATATTCATTATACCACTATCTAAAAAGGACCTTCTGACCCAGGGACCCAGGGTATGGAGTTGGGGACCAGACCACCCTCCCATAGCCAGGCACAACATGCCAGCACCTTGGAGACCACCCGGGGACCTGGGGCATGGATAGGGGACTGGACCTCTCTCCCACAACCAGGCACAACATGCCAGCACCTTGGGGTCTGCCTGGGGACCCAAGGCAAGGAGAAGGGGACCAAACACACCCCACAACCAGGCATACCGCCAGTGCCAAGGAGCATGCCAAAAACAGCACCCCACATCACCAGCAGAGACAAAGAAAAGAAGAGGATGTCTCTTTCCACAAAACCCCTTTCAGAGTGGCAGAAGAAGCATCTGCTCTATGATAATATTGGGGGACCTGATCACATCTCTCAGCATTGGACAGATCATCTAGGTAACAAGTTAACAGAATAACCATTATTCTTTCAGGAGAGAAGAAATCTAGGCAATTAGAGGGTGAAGGGGGAGGGAATGGGGGAAGGGGAGAAGTTGGATGAGCGGCATAGAGAATAATTATGATTTGTAACAATATATATGCTAGTAATACTGATTTAATCAACATATCTCAATGTTCAACCCCCAAAATATGTATAATCAATTTTGATTCAATAAATAAAATAAATTATTATTTTTTAAAGGTAAAAAGTAAACAAACAAACAAACAAACAAACAAACAAATAAATAAAAAGGACCTTCTGAGCTGGCCCCGGGCTCACTCAGGAGAGGGGCAGAGCCAAGGCCGCAGGTTCAGATCCTATATAGGGATGGCTGGTGCACTCACTGGCTGAGCGTGGTGTGAATGACACCAAGCCGAGGGTTGCAATCCCCTTACTGGTCAAAAAATAAAAATAAAAAATAAAAAGGGCCTTCTGTTTTCAACATTCAGCAGTACAAGTAATTAAACTGACCTAATTCTATTAAATAAGGCAACAAAGAGGACAAAACTTCCAAGGAAAATTTTAAAACTCCTATCTTCTTTTAAACTAGTCTTAAGAGAGAAATGCCATGGAGACAACATGTCAAACCTCAATCTGCTATCATATTTAAACCAAATGGAATTCTCACCATCATATTTGGCAATTTCATCATCAGTGTCATCTTTCTTAGCTTTAGATAAAATCCACCTGTAATTAAGACAAACCCCCAAATTAAGATTCAAATGACAGTTGACCTGTGAAGAGAAACAAAAAATGCTCATAAAAGCAGGATCTATCCTGCTCTTCTTAGTTCTACTTCCAACTTTTAAATCTGTCACACAGTAGTGACAGATAATACATTGTATTGAACTCACAAACCTATAAGAAAAAGTACCAAACACATGAGATAATTGTACTTTTTTTTTTTTTTTTAAGACTCAAGAAAAAGTTTTTTTTCTCAACCAAAGAACAAAATATAAGGTGGCTTGGAGAAGGGAAAGGAATGGAAGCATGAACAACAAGTTCCAAAAGAGTATTTTCCTAAGTGGACATGAACAATGGAAATATAAAAGTTACACATTTTACTAGATAAAATGCTATCCAAAAAGAAATCCACTATTCCACCTTATTTACATGATGTTTGCCTCTAAGATTTTTTCCCCGAGGAAACACATACCCTGACAGAGTTCCTCTGTCAAAGGAATCAGCAAAATACACTTCCCCTGTTGGAACTGGAGCTTTGTAGGTGACCTGTTTTAAATATAAAAATGAATTAAGAATTAAATTTTCAACAACATTCTTAGTCAACATGCCTGTCTCGGTAGGATTTATTCTCTTGGTTTGCTTTCAATTATTACAAAAATTTCACAACTGGTCTTGAATTCAATCCGTACAAATGACTTTTGGCAAGATATAACAAAGAGATCAATAAATATTTTAGCAAACTTTGCTTTCCCTTTGAAAAGAATCCAAATTTGTCTTCACAATTTTATTATTTCAAGAGGTAAAAGGAACAGATTCAAAGACCACTTCAAACCTTTGGAGACGGAGTAGGAGTGCTGGTATCTGGTTTTGAGTCTTCTACCTCTTCAATAACATCATCAAGAGCATCCTCAAGATCAAACATATCATCGTCATGTCCATCATGAGCTTGAACGAGAGTCGTTCCAACGACCAGTATCATACACAGCAACCACTTTCCTTCCATGATCTACGTGGAAAAAGAGTAAAATAAGTTAAATGTGTTGCCTCCTATTTTAAATTTCATAAAGACCACTAACCACTCTCATGTTTAAACTTAAGGCTTTCAAATTAGAGATTAAAAAAAAAGGATCTTTACTGTATTTACTTTATAGATAAGGAAAGTGAGCCAAGAGATTAAGGGGTGTTCCTAAAACCAGTTAGTTAATTCAACTTCAGAAAATTTCTAAGTAAAACTCATACACACACAATTGTCCCCATATAAGAATATCATATTAGCTACACAGATCTAGGATATTCAAATACAACCATTTCCAACTAACCTCTTGCATTTGTGAAGTGCTTTACAATAGAAAAAAGCCCTTCCACATACTAATTTACCACATATACTGATTAAAATGTTACAATGAAATGATAACAGATAACTCACCTCACATTAAAGACTTAACATGGATACTGCTGCTGTTCAAATATTGTTGTGATGGGTCAAATGTGTCCCCCAAGTGTTCATGGTTGGTAACTTGAGCTCCACTGTAACAGTGTTAAGAGGGTAAAATCCAATTATGGTATTTGAAAGATGGGGCCTTGAGGTGATTGGATGTTAGGACTGTGCCCTTGTGAATGGATTAATCCATTCATGAAGTAATGAGTTATCATGGGCATGGTTCTGATGGCTTTATAAGGAGAATGAATGAGAAGGTTAGCTCTCTCGCTCAGCCTATTCCTGACATGTGACACCCTGTGTCACTGGAGAGTCACCACCAAGAAGAAGTACTCACCAGATGTTTTCCCTGGACCTTGGACTTCCCAGCCTCCAAATGGTAAGAAATTAATTTCATTTCTTTATAAATAACCCAGTTTCAGGTATTACATTATAATCAACAGAAATGAACTAAAACAATCATCAAATGTAGACATGTTTTCAAATTAATGTTTTAAGACTCAACAAAAACATTAAACCAAGGATTAGCTACTTTTACCTCTTATTTTCTAAGTAGTAAGTACCTTGTGTATTACATTAGACTGTCATGGATGGTAGTGGGCCCTGTTTCCAAGGACCACAGATCTAAAGAAATAAAAACTGAAGATCTGGCCAGTAGCTTACTCAGTAGAGCATGGTGCTGATAACATCAAGGTTGAGGGTTTGTATCCCCATACCAGCCAGCCACCAGAAAAAAAACAAAAAACTGAGCCACAGGATGCACTAAATGATTTGGCAGTAGGCAGATTTTTGTTTTTGAGCCCAAGAAGGTAGAGCCAAGAGATTAGGGGGAAAAAATAGTAGAAAATATACAACTAGGGGCCAGCCCGTGGCTCACCTGGGAGAGTGTGGTGCTGATAACACCAAGGCCAAGGGTTCAGATCCCTATATTGGGATGGCCAGTTAGCTCACTTGGGAGAGCACAGTGCTGACACCAAGTCAAGGGTTAAGATCCCCTTACCAGTCATCTTTATTTAAAAAAAAAAAAAAAAAAAAAGGGGAGGGGGGAGAGGGAGGAGGGAGGGAGGTTTTGGTAATGGGCCACAATAATCAACCA
>NW_007728437.1:183579-215566 GCF_000696425.1 Galeopterus variegatus | reverse complement strand
TTTATTTAAAAAAAAAAAAAAAAAAAATGGGAGGGGGGAGAGGGAGGAGGGAGGGAGGTTTTGGTAATGGGCCACAATAATCAACCACATTGTATATCAACAAAATAAAATTTAAAAAAAAAGAATAATCAGTGCATGGCACAAAACAATCAATAAAAAAAGAAAGAAAGAAGAAAATATACAACTAGAAGTGTACACACACATGCACACACAGCATCCTTTCTTCCTCTGTCCACGCAAGTCTCCCAATCAACACTAGTCTTTCGTTCTTCTCCACTACCAACAGCAGGATACTTGCTGGTACCTTGTATTACTATGGCCTCCAGTTTCTCCTTCTTCTTTGAAGCCATCCTATACCCAGATAACAGACTTATGACCCAAAAATTCTTTCATGAGTCCATGTTTGCAAAATGCCTAAGTCCTCTGGCTAGCGATCAGAGCCCTCTCCCTCATGTTGTTCTACATGGTATTCTGAAGAATCTTCCACTCACTCTAGTCAAGACATTTCTCACTTCCCTCATATACACCATGGTTCATTATTCATTTTCCCCTTCTGCTCCCTTAACATGCCACTAAAAAAACTAAAATGCACACAACTATTGTTTTCCTCTTAATTTTTTCTTTATGACAAATTCTAGAGATTCTGCTCACCTTTCTCCCCACTGCCACAGCCCACTTTTGCCCACTGGGTTGTTTTGTCCCCAGGGTGACTATAATTCCTTTCCATGCTCTTAAATAAAGACATGAGCTGAAGGTTTTAGCTAAAAAAAAAAAAATCACTATGATAAAGACATTGTAACAAGGGCCGGCCCAGTGGCGCACTGCTACAGTGCGCCGCTTGGGAGCGCAGCGGCACTCCCGCCGAGGGTTCGGATCCCACATACAGACCGGCCGCTCACTGGCTGAGCGAGGTGCGGGCGCAGCACCGAGGGTTGCGATCCCGTTGCCGGTCCCGGTCCAGTATGGGCGTGACACTGAGGGTTGCGATCCATTGCCAGTCATGAAAAAAGACAAAAAGGAAAAAAAAAAAAAGACATTGTAACAAGAACACTGAAGTTAGAAAACTTTTAAAAAATGTTCTTATGAAGTTTTTACTAAAAATATAATCAAACTATCATATAACAATATCCAACAGTGTGGACAGGGATGGAGGAGTTGGAACCATTGTGCACTGTTGATGGGATCGTAAAATGGTGCAACGGTTATGGAAAACAACTATCATATGATCCAGCAACCCCACCTCTGGGTGCATATCCAAAATAATTGAAAGCAGAAGTTTCAAAGAGATATTTGCATTCCCACGTTCATAGCAGCACTACTCACAACAGACAAGAGGTAGAAACAACCCAAATGTCCATCAATGGATGAATAAACAAAATGTGGTATATACAAAGGAATACCACCGAACCTTGAAAAAGGAAGGAAATCCTGTCACATGCTATAACATAGATGAATCTTGAAGACATTATGCTAAGTAAAATAGCCAGTCCCCAAAAAACAAGTACTGGACTGGCCAGTTAGCTCGGGTGCTTAGAGCATGGTGTTATAACACCAGGGTCAAGGATTCACATCCCCTTACTGGCTAGCTACCAAAAAACAATCAAACAAAAAGACAAATACTGTATGATTCCACTACATGAGGTATCTAAAGTAGTCAAATTCACAGATATAGAAAGCAGAATTGTGGGTTCCAGAGGCTAGGGGGAGGGAGCAAAAGAGAGTTGTTGTTTAATGGGTACAGAGTTTCAACTCTGCAAGATGAAAAAGTTGTGAAGATCTGTTTCACAACAATGTAGATATGGCTTAAAACTACAAAACTGTACATTTAAAAATGGTTAAGATAAGTTCAGGCTGAACATCTAGCAGGTACTGGTATGGGGAGCTGAACCCTGTGAAGTGTGTAAATTAAACTTTATTCATTCAGCAAAAATATATTGAGTGCCTACTACAGGGAAGATGCTGCTTTAAGTAGACGGTTGGGATACATCTCTTCTAAAGAGAACAATCACTACACTTATGGCAGGGGTTTTGCATTCAGTAGTTCAGAGGACCCCAGGCAGACTACAGACTGTGACAAAAAGTGTGGAGTCGCCCATTTGTACTGATTGGATTCGTCACAAATTTACCACATCAAGAATTCCAGATAAAGTGTTTCCGGCTTCACCTGCAGATCATGAAAAATATGGTAGGGACATACAGCACCCTCATAAACTGCATATTGTTACCAGAATAAAAAATACAAAAAGACATCCATATTGGAGAAAAGATACAATAAAGATGCTTGGATTAGAAAAAGCACATACCCCTCAAGCTCACAAGAATATCCCTTCAATGAACACAACACTGAAAGTGGTTAAACATTTGATAAGAATCAAGCCCTTGAAGTTGCCACAAGGACTTCCAACAGAGGAGGACATGTCTAACATGTGCCTCAAGAACAGTGGGGAATTAGTAGTGCAGTGGCATCTGAAACGTGGGGAACAGGAGGCCATTGAGTCCTGATGCCAGAGCAACTTCAGATTAAAAAGTGTACACTGTTTTTATTTTTTTTTTAAATGATTAAGATAGTAAATTGTATGATGTGTTTTTTATCACAATTTAAAAAAAGAACAAGAAAAGAAAGGAAAAGAAAGCTGAGCTTAATTTTTGGTCTCTTGTTTACAATGGAGACCTTTATTTTTCAGGCAGTCAAAAAAAGTAAGAAAAAGAAACTGAAGTAAACAGCACCAATTCACAACCATGGCTGCCATTTTGACCAGTTAAATTTCAAGAAAAAATGTAAATCAACTTATTCTAATGCTGAACCCCCAATTCTTTATAAACTCTATAATCATTTAAAGTGAGTAACTCTGGTCAAGATGGAGGAACAGATGGTCCCCAGCATCAACTCTCTCCCACAAAGAAACCAATTTATAATTTTTTTTTTTAATGACCAGTAAGTGGATCTTAACCCCTGACTTGGTGTTGTCAGCACCACACTCTCTCAAGTGAGCTAACCAGCCACCCCTATATAGGGATCCAAACCCGTGGCCTTGCTGTTATCAGCACCACACTCTCCCAAGTGAGCCATGGGCCGGCCCCTATTTTACAACTCTTAAAATGCAACAACAGCCAAGCTGGGGCCACTAGAGCTCAAAGGAAGAAGAGGAGGCCTATGGACTGCATGAAGGCAAGAGAAGACACAATGAGAGAAAGAACGAACCACTCCTACTATTTCAAGCCCTGGCCACTTCAAGGCTGGAGCTGCTGAGTGCACAGAGCAGAAGCTGGCAAAAGCCATAGCTGTGCCCTTCCAATGAAGTTGCTTGGAGGTAGCAGGAGAGAAGAGGGTCTTGGTGGTCCCCAGGCCAACAGGACCACTAACAGGGTTCCCGTGGACCCACACAGGAGCGACGAGCCACAGACAACTGAAAAAAGAACCTGCTCAGAGGCCACTGAATCATCGCAAGGGTCTGGCACCTGGCCCATCTCATGGGAAGTGTTTGGAGTGTGGGCAGTGTGGGAGATGGGTCCTCCAGGGGAACATCAGGGCACAGCACGGACAGCCGATCTGCCCCCCAATCAGTGCAGGACCACTCTGTGTAGACCAGTCAGGAATAGAGAACTGCAGGGGGAGCAGTTTGCTGAAAAGACTCAAATCCAGACCAGAGTTTCTATACGACCCAGGTGTACTGGGATCTCAGAGACCCAAAAGTATCTACAAAGTCAACCATTAAAACCTGAGCTGCATAAAAAGCCTTCCCCACGGAATCAGCAGCAAAGCAGCAATTTAGCTCAATCACAAGGCTCAAGTGCTGGTCCCCACAAGAAGTTCCCTTATTTTAGAAGTAAGCAAAAAGACAACAAATTAGTTCCAGTGCAGAGTTTAAGGAGTGGAAACAGCAAATAATCCAACAGAGAACTGAAAGAAAAAACAAAGTACTCAAAAAACAGAGACAAAGTTTGACATTAACTAGTAAAGGTCTAATACCAGCAAAGAACACCTATAAAACTTAGAAGGAATAGAAGCCCCCTGGGCCCCCAAGCCAGGGAGGGGGAACAGCTGGTGGCCTCAGCCATGCGCCCCAACACCCACAATTAGCCCAGCAACAACCAACGACCAACGACCGTCGATGACCATTGACCGTCGATGACCATCGACAACCGAGCTGCGCAGGAAGCTTCCCAGGCTCCCAAGCCAGGGCAGTGGGGGCCAAGGGCTTCAGCCACACCCACCTGACATCTGCATTCAGCCCAGCAATGACCAAGCCACCACTGGAAGCCCGCTGGTCCCCCCTGCAGGAATGAGGGCAGTGCCATGGGCCTCAACCACACTCCCCCTCCTTCCTCCTTCTCCCACCATATTTCCTTCTATCTTCCCCTCTCCCCCTCCCACTCAACTGCTCTGCAACAACTAGGAACGTAAAAACAGATGGAGCCAGGGACCAACTCCTCCTCCCGCAACCAGGCAAGGAGCCTGCCAAAAACACCGCTTCACACTACCATGTGGGTGGCCCACTACAGCCACCACAATAGCCACAGCTGCCGCTAAAGCAGCTAGACACCACAACCACCATGCAAATGGCCTGCCAGCCACTCGAGTGCAATGACACAAGGAGAGTCACCAGCAGAGACCAAAGAAAAGAAGAGGATGTCTCTCTCCACAAAGCCCATTTCAGAGTGACAGAAGAAGCATCTGCTCTACCGTAACAGTGGGGGACCTGAACACACCTCTCTCAGCACTGGAGAGATCATCTAGGCCACAAATCAACAGAGTAACCATTACTTTTTCAGAAGGAGACAAAAATCTAGGGTTATCAGAGGTGGTAGGAGGGAGGGAAAGGGGAATGGGGAGAGATTGGATAAAGGGTGTAAAGAAGAAGTATGATTTGTAATAATATATATGCTAATAATACTGATTTGATCATCATACATCAACATTGAACCCCCAAAATGTATATAATCAATTACGATTCAATAAAAAAATAAAGTGAGTAACAACACAAAATTAGATTTTCAAGTATCAGATTTGGTGGTATTTCTCTTATTTAGGCATCTTGGGACTGTATTCACGAAAGGTATAATTCACTAGATTCCTAAATATTTAGCTTAGCATTTAGACAGTGTAGCAAATAAAGTGCTAAATAAAATCATTCATAATCTTTCCTATACTGGTATTAGTTTTTAGATGACAATCTCAATGTTAACATTCTAATGGTTTCTTATACACTTATTCACTGGAAAAACCTTTATCCTCTACCATCAAAATAATATGCAAGAATATACAATACAAAATAATATACAATAAAATAAAAAGCACAGCAATATTGCTTTACTTGATTTACAACTATAGGAGATTCTCTAAAACTAAACAAGTTAATTTAATACTTTTTATCTAAATCAACTCTACACAACTCCCAAGCTCTCAGAAACAATGCTATAAATGATGGTTGCAATCCCAAGAATAGGCTACAAAAACTAAAGCAGAGCAAAACATAGCTAAAATATATGGTTACAATGGTTGCAACTTTTTAAAAGTAAAACAAAATGTAGTCAAGACTAGTAGTAAAGCATAAAACCAATGGATTAATTAGAACTATGTATTAGTGTTAGAACAGTTACTCAAAGGCCAGCCCATGGCTCACTCGGTAGAGTGCGGTGCTGATAACACCAAGGCCACGGGTTCGGATCCTATATAGGGATGGCCGGTTTGCTCACTGGCTGAGCGTGGTGCTGACAACACCAAGCCAAGGGTTGAGATCCCCTTACTGGTCATCTTTATATAGGATAAAAAAAAAAAAAAGAACAGTTACTCAAGAAAAAGGTGAATGGATGGTCCAATGGGCTTAATTACTTACCTTTAATAAAAAGTAGGACTGATTTTTTTCCCTCAATAATTTATAATTTGTTAACATACTGTTGTTATAAACTGAACTGCATTCCTCCTCCCCCCACCAAATTCATATGTTGAAGCCCTAACCCCCAATGTGACTATATTTGGAGATAGGGCCTTTAAAGAGGTAATTAAGGTTTTTAAATAAGGTCATAAGGGTCTCGAAGTATTGGTGCCCACATAAGAAGAAGCACCAGAAGTATGTACGCTCATAGGAAAAACCACATGAGGACACAGGGAAAGGTGGCTATCTGCAAATCAGGGCAAGTCAGGAAGAGAGACGTCACCAGAAACCAACCCTGATAGCATCTTAATCTTGAACATAAGAGAGAAAATAAATCCATTTTTTAAGTCACCCAGGCAGTGGTATTGCTAGCGCAGCCCTAGCAGACTAAGACAATTGCCTTTAGGTTTTTAAGTATAATGAAGTAGGGCAGTGCTTCTCAAACTTGAGCTTGCATCAGCATTACCTGGAAGGCTTGTTAAAAGACTGCCGGGCCTCATCCTGAGTTTCTGATTAGGTTGTTGGCTGGGCTGGGCTGGGCCGGGCCAGGCCAGGTCAGGTTAACTAGAATTTTACATTTCTAACAAGTTCCCAGGGGATGCTGAGGCTGCTGGCCCAGGACCCATACTTTGAGAACCACTGATTAGGGCTTATTAATAATCTATTTGTGTTCTGTTTTCAAGTTTATAAAAGCATTTTCACATATATTATTTCATGTGAACTTTCTGTGAGGAATTGCTCTCATTTTCTTTTACATATTAGGAACTAAGACTTACTGAAATTAAAATAATCTACTCATTATCACAACCAATAAGCAAGATTCAAAGAATCCAAATCCCGTATTTTTATAACACTAGACAAAATGTTACCATGCAGTTTAATACTGAGGAGGTGTGATAGAGAAGACAGGAAGCCTAGTCAGGAAAGAGCACTGAAGGGAGTGATCCAGAACAGGGGAAATCCAGTAGGGTTTACTGATGAAGGGTGCAAGTGCAGAACGGCTGACCCATGTTGGGAGACCAAGGAATCTAGGGGAAAGAAGGAATCCACATGGGGGAGGTAGAATGCCCCCAAAGAAAGGAAAAGTGCTCTTCAGGTAGCAGAAGGCTACCTGCTCTGTGAAGAACAAGGCAGAAGTCTCTAGCAAACTTTAGGGAATGCATTTCTCTTCCACCACCACGTCCCCCACACCTAGTGTTGCAGAACCTGGTTTTCAGGTAAGAGAGGTGCATCGGGGCTCTTATCTGGGGGTACTCATCTGTTACGTTCACATTATCCAGAGGGTTGTGAAGATTGTGAGGAACCAGTGACAAGCCAGTTCTCATAGCTGTGCACTTAGGAGCCTTAGCCATTGCTAGCTTTATTGCATGCTGTTTTAACAACAGTAATTTGCCAACACTCCCAAGAAAATGCTACAATCAATAGGTCTACTATAGTTCTAAGAGCCACTATTAAGCTCACTTAAATTTTTCAAGTTTTGTTAGACATCTGTCCACATTTGCAAACAATTAATGACAATATATTTTTTATCTTAATTCTCTATTTCATTAATAAAAATCTGACATTACCAAGAAACCAAACACCCCTCATTTCCCCTACTTGCACTCCCTCCTTATACCGGACAAAGTCCAAAAGGTAGCACTTATTATATTCACCAACTGAGTGGGTATATAAAAAGAATGTGGCACTGTTACACTTTCTAGAAGAAAACAGAAAATTTAGGAAATCTTGGGTTTGACCATGAGTTTTACATACAACAGCAAAAACAGTACATGAAAGAAAAAACTGGCAAGTTGGACTTTATTAAAATTAAAAACTAATTTTGTTAAAATTAAAACTAAATTTTGTGAAAATTAAAACTAAATTCTGTAAAAAACAAAAGAGAAGTCAAAGACTGGGAGGAAATATTTGCAAAACAGATATCTGGTAAAGGTCTTGTTTCAAAGTATACAAAGAACTCAAACTCAACAATAAGAAAACTAGCAACCCAATTAAAAACTAGGCAAAAGATCTGAACAGAAATCTCACCAAAAAAGATACTGGTGGCAAATGAGCATAGGAAAAGATGCTTGACATCATCTGTCATTAGGGAACTATTTGATACCACTACCACCTATTGGAATGGCTAAAATACAAAACCCTGGCAAGGATGTGAAGCGACAGGAATTCTCATTGACTGCTGGTGAAAATACAAAACAGGGGCCGAGCCCGTGGCGCACTCGGGTGAGTGCGGCGCTGGGAGCGCAGGAGCGCTCCCGCCGCGGGTTCGGATCCTATATAGGGATGACCAGTGCGCTCACAGCGCTCACTGGCTGAGCACCGTGCGGCCGGTCTCAAAAAGGACAAAAAAAAAAAAAAAAAAAAAAAAAAATAGTACAGCCACTTTGGAAGACAGTTTGGCAACTTCTTATAAAGCTTAAACATAGTCTTACCATGATTTAGCAATCGTGCTCCTAGGTACCCATCTGATTGAACTTACACAAAAACTGGCACACACATGTTCATAGCACCTTCATTCGTAATTGCCCAAAACTGGAAGCAACCAAAACGTCCATCAATAGGTGAATGGATAAACAATGAACTGTAATACATCCATACAATGGAATATTTAATTGTTAAGCAATTAAAAGAAATGAGGCTATCAAGCCACAAAGCGACAAGGATGGAAGAATCTTAAATGTATATTGCTAAGTGTAAGAAGCCACTCTGAAAAAGTGACAAGCTATATAATTCCAAGTATATGACATTTTGAAAAAGGCAAAACTATGGAGACAGTTTAAAAAAAAAAATCAGGTGTTAACCAGGGATTTGGGGGAGGGAGTCACGTGGAACAGGTGAAGCACAGAGGATTTTTTTAGGGAGCGAAACTATTCTTAATGATACTATAATTGTGGATACATGACTATGCATTTGTCAAAACCCATAAAACTTTACAGCAAAGAGTGAATCTTACTGTATGAAAACTTTTAAAAAATCATTTAGGAGGTCATGTGATACAAGGATAGCATTACATGAATGTGACAAAACAATCTAACTGTATTACAAATCTATGAAATACTCAGTAAAGGGGGTGGAAGGAAAAGATACTCATCTAAGTAACTGGAAAAGAGTCGTAAAACTAGAGTGTACAAAAGCACTGTTCTAGTTAATAAAGTTGTTTCCCATGGGCATACAGATTAACAATTCTTTTACTACTATACATGTATATTTTAATTGAACAATTAAGTAAATGGATGATGGACGGTGGGAGCCACTTTTTCACTATCAAAGTAGGAATTTACAGATAAGCAAGGGGAGGAGGCTAGAGGAATCCATGTTATTAATAGAAGAGAATTGGGGACAGGAGTATGAACTCATATTTAGCTTAATATACAGAGGGTTACATGTACCAATATTCATAGATACGTACATATATACTAGTTAGGATACACACATATATTTCTTTGCTGTCAGCTAGAAGAAAACTACATTTCAGTAGCAATGAACATACCTAGTACCAGGATCTTAGCTTCTAATATCATTCTCTAATTATAGTAAACAAGGCTCCTTGGAGAAATGGCTGATTCTAGGACTGGGGCAGGAAATATACAAGACAAGCCTGGGAGAACCTTATAGTGCCGGAGAGTAAATAAGTGCTAAAAATAAATAAACAAGAAAGGAGAGAGAGAGAGAGAGAGACAGAGACAGACAGAGAGACAGAAAGACAGACAGACAGAAGCAGGCAGGCAGGCAGGCAGGCAGGCAGGCAGGCAGGCAGGCAGGCAGGCAGGCAGGCAGGCAGGCAGGCAGGCAGGCAGGCAGGCAGGCAGGCAGGCAGGCAGGCAGGCAGGCAGGCAGGCAGGCAGGCAGGCAGGCAGGCAGGCAGGCAGGCAGGCAGGCAGGCAGGCAGGCAGGCAGGCAGGCAGGCAGGCAGGCAGGCAGGCAGGCAGGCAGGCAGGCAGGCAGGCAGGCAGGCAGGCAGGCAGGCAGGCAGGCAGGCAGGCAGGCAGGCAGGCAGGCAGGCAGGCAGGCAGGCAGGCAGGCAGGCAGGCAGGCAGGCAGGCAGGCAGGCAGGCAGGCAGGCAGGCAGGCAGGCAGGCAGGCAGGAAGGAAGGCAAGCCCCGCAATCATGGGGATATATCAAAGGAATACAAGAGCCTACTGAAAGAGCTCTCAATGGCCGAAGCTGAAACAATCTGAGCAACGAGGTAAGTGACTGGCACTGGATTATAATCCAAAGTATAAAAAATAAATACCTATGAGTCTGTACTGATACAAATATATGACTGAGTATATAAATACACTGGGGAGGAGAGACGAATTTCCCATGCAAAATTCCAAGTAATTTATGTAGTAGATTCTTGGCATTGAGGAGGTAGAGCATAACTCCCCATTCTTTACCTGTGGGCTACACATAGTGACATACTTCCAGAGTACAGTATGGAAAGGGGGGAAAAGAGAGTAACTTTATAGTGGAGAAACCTGGCAAACACTACCTCGGCCAGGTCAACATTAACAGTGGTAGGTCATGCTGACAGTATATACCCTTGACACAATGTGATGAAGATGGTACCTTAACCCCTGTGGTATTCCTCCCAAAAAACCATGTCCCCAATCTAATCATAAGAAAAAAATATCAGACAAATCCCAATAGAAGGATGGACATTCTACTAAATACCCGACCAATAAGTCCTCAAAAATATCAAGGCTATCAAAAATAAGGAAAGTCTGAAAAACTGCCACAGCCAGAGGAGTCTAAGATGACATGATGACTAAATGTAATGTGCATCCTGGAACAGAAAAGGACAGTGGGAAAAACAAAGAAAATGTGAATTAAGTATGGAATTTAATTATAAATAGTATCAATACTGTACCAATATCTGTTCATTAACTACAACAAATGTACCATACTAATGTAAGTTGTTAATAACAGGGAAACTAGGTGTGGGGGTATATGGGAACCCTCCGTAGGGTTCTATCTTTGCTGTTTTTCTGTAAATCTATAAGTGTTCTAAAAAAATAAAGTTTGGTGGGCTGGCCTGTTAGCTCACTTTAAGAGAGCATACTGCTGGTAACACCAAGGTCACAAGTATGGATCCCCACACTGGCCAACTGCCAAAAATTAAAAATAAAGTTTATTTTAAAAAATAAAACGGTGACAGTCAGCTTTGTATCCCATGAATATTCATAACAAACAAACAAACAAATAAATAAATAAAGGGTGTACTACTATTATGCCTCAAATGGTTGATCCCCACCCCCACATCCTAGTGCTGAAATAAGACTACAGGAATTTAATGTAACTCTTCTTTTTGAGCAGAAACTGAGGTCCAGAGGGTAACTTGCCAAAAATCACACAGCTATTGGCAGAATCAGGATCAGAAGCCATGGTTCCTGACTCCCAATACAGTACACTTTATTTGCTACTTCTATATTTCTTTTGCCTTGACACAAAATGATCTTTTGCAATTTTAATGTCTTTCATAAGTTTTTTTTTTTTTTTCATTTTAAGTCTTCATTTGTCTTTACATTTACAGATTCCTAAGCAGACAGCATCCTTTTATCTGTTGTCATCCACTGTTTCTAAGATTATAGAATGGAAAATATATATCAAGTAGCTCAAAAACAAATCAATGCTTTTTTTTTTTTTTAAAAGATGACCGGTAAGGGGATCTTAACCCTTGACTTGGTGTTGTCAGCACCACGCTCACCCAGTGAGCTAACTGGCCATCCCTATATGGGATCCGAACCCATGGCCTTGGTGTTATCAGCACCACACTCTCCCGAGTGAGCCACGGGCCGGCCCCAAATCAACGCTTTTAAAAACCAAACAGCACAGTCTCCTCCTGCCCCAAAGCCACAGATGGCCCCTAGATTTGGAATGCTCAGGAAGAAAAGAAATTAACTTTAAAACAATTAACATTTTCCTGTAGTAAAGAAACACACTTCCTACGATTCTACTTAACAGTTTGTGCTCGCTAAGATAGAATAGCTCTTCTCGGGCAAGGTTTCATGCGTTCCTGAATGTCATCACTGCAGTCTCCCTCAAACTGGCCGGTATGGAGATCTGAACCCTTGACCTTGGTGTTATAACACCGCGCTGAGCTAACTGACCAGGCCTTACTCTCCTAGAGTACTTTACTTACTGGCATGCGTGCTCTCGCATTTACTCTTGCACTCGCGCTCACGTTCTCACGCTCTGTCTCTCACTCACTCTCTCTCTCTCTCTCTCTCACTCACACACACACACACACACACACACACACACACACACACACCTGTAATTTTTATCATTGTAAGACTACTGCCTCAAACTCTACAGCATAGCCCCTTTGAGCGAGGATGCAATTGCTGGCTGGCTGTATAACTCATAACTAGGCTACTAGTCGTAAGTGCTAAACATCTGTCTTACAGTTGTAAAATTCCTGTCTTGGCAAAATTACAAATCACACAGGAATGGACCTTCAGAAGAGCCAGCAACTAAAAATCAAAACTACAAACATGAAAATGTTTCATGTCTCAAACATTTCACATTTTCAAACATGAAAATGTGAGTTGACAACTTCTCTGAAAAATAGCCTTAAATTATGCACAAATGTGAGTTTTGTGTGGCTTTGTCTTATGATATCCCTTGACGTAAGCAAAGAATAAGTCAGTAAGACCAATATTATTGGGGCCAACACTATATGGTCCAAATTCTGATTTATGATCCAGAACTTGATATAAAGGTAGAACTTAAAATATTTAGGTTCTAGAGAAATGAGACTGCACATCCTTCAAATCAATCAATAAATCTCTCAACAGGGCTTTTGATAAAAGCCAAATAGTCAAATCCAAGACTCTGCCAGCAGTCACAAGCTTGGACAGCAAGAATTCTGTTACAAAGGGGTTAAAGAAAAAAATGTATCTGCTGTTTTGTAGAGAGCCTGTATAGTAGACATTAAATGAAGGTTTGGTGATAGCTTCAATTCCCTGGGTGCCAACTAGATATCAAGCACTTTAAAAAAAGAGAGAGAGACGGAGAAATTGGTTTCTGACCTTCAGCTTTATCTATATAGGATGTCCACAAAGTCTGGAAACAAAATTTTTTTAAACAGATTAAAGGTGTTTTCTTGCCCATGTTTTCAGAGTTTATGAATACACTGTAGTATTAGTTCTAATCAAGTTTTTGGGGGATTGGTTAGAGCACAGTGTTATAACACCAAGGTCATGGGTTCAGATCCCCGTACCTGCCAGCCATCACCCTCCCCAAAAGTTTTTGGGGAATTTTTAGTTAAATAAACTCATAATACTATAACTTACCTTTTATCTAACTTGCAAAAAGGCACACAAGTTTGCTAGTACTACTTAAGATTCTTGCTAGTATTTTCCTTCTACAAGAAACAATGTTGGGTTGGGCAGTTAGCTCAGTTGATTACAGCATAGTGCTGATAACACCAAGGTCCTTGGGTTCAATCCCTATACTGACTAGCCGCCAAAAAAAAAAAAAAAAAAAGCCAAAAAGGATAATTTTCAAAAATCAATTATCAACATGACAAAATTGCATAAAACTCTACACATACAAACAAGTACATGTAAAAAGTGGCCAAATCTGAATATGGTCTGTAGATCGTACCAGTGTCAAGTTCTTGGTTTTGATGATGTACTATAGTTATGTAAGATGTCACCACTAGGAGAAGCTGGATAATGGGTACAAGGAACCTATAATTACTTCAAAATTAAGTTTTCAAAAAAAAGAAAACGCTGGGCCGGCCTGTGGCTCACTCGGGAGAGTGTGGTGCTGATAACACCAAGGCCACGGGTTCGGATCCCATACAGGGATGGCCGGTTTGCTCACTGGGTGAGCGCGGTGCTGACAACACCAAGTCAAGGGTTAAGATCCCCTTACCGGTCATCTTTTTTTTTAAAAAAAAAGAAAGAAAACGTATTATTGGATCAATGAAGATGGTTCTTTAAATTTGATCAAAGTTGCCTAGAAACCAGCTTTAAATTGACCTGGTCCTCTCAAGCACAAAACTTAAAGGAAGACTCAGAAATGTGATCCGGATTAGAAAACTGAGCTTAAAAAATGAAAAACCAAGGGGGCCGGCCTGTAGCTCACTCGGGAGAGTGTGGTACTGATAACACCAAGGCCACGGGTTCGGATCCCATATAGGGATGGCCAGTTTGCTCACTGGGTGAGCATGGTGCTGACAACACCAAATCAAGAGTTAAGATCCCCTCACCAGTCATCTTTTAGAAAAAAAGAAAAAAAAAATGAAAAACTAAGGAAACAGAAAAAGAAAAAAAAGAACATTGAGCTTGATGAGGTAAAGTCTTTCTTCCTTCCTTCCAATTAAGAACAGTTTTGTTTTTGGCAATCAAATATAATTATCTATCTGTTCACAGGTAAAAGCATCTCTGTCCTCTGGGATCATAGATACAAATGTGGACAAATGTAAACAAAGCCAAGAAATTAGTAGTAAAAACACGTGCACATTTATAACACAGATTTCTGGTTTGCGTCCCTATTTCCCAAAGTCTGAGCAAAAAAAAAAAAAGCTCTCAAATTCTCAGGACCAGAAGGAATCTTCGAGAATACCTAATCCACTAAAATTTAGTATTTCAGTCCACTCCTAACTTTTAGAAGAGTGAATTTATTTTAAATCCCAGAGATGGAAGTTTCTTATTTTAAAACTGATGATTCAGAAAATTAATTTCTTTTACAAGAGGCAGCATAATATATGTGATGGAATAACCTGTCAAGACAGGTAGGTTCCAGTCTCTCTGCTGCTCCATGTGGCCTTGGTCAGCTTATTTAACTTCCAAGACAGATGTGGGTAGTAGTACTACTGGCTCAAAGGCTTACTGTGAAAATATGGAAAGGTAATACAAAGTCTACCAGAGCCCAGTACTTCACAGGCATACTCAAATGTTTTGTTCTTTGAAAAGCAACTTGTACAACCATACTGAGCAAATTTTAAATTCTCATACTTGACCAAAAGGTCCAATATGCCTGATTATATATAAAAGGTGGATGATTTTACGTAACAAGAAAAACTCACTTTCCTCCAATTATATTATGTGATTTCTTCTTTAACTATTCTTGCAATATTATACATACAATTTTAATTTTAGTATTTGGATATGGAAACTCCCATGTTTATTTGCTATTTTTTTCCTGCTCCATCACCAAACAATTACTTTTCCTTATGAATTCTCCTAAATTTAAAATTTTTGGTTAATTACAATTCTCTTTTAAGCAAACATCCTTAAAAAAAAAATTCAGTCCATATTATTTTACTATGTACTTCGAATGAACATAAATATTCTATTTTTTAATAGAAGCAAACATACTCTGCATCAAATTTCAGCAAATCCAGACAACTATTTAGATCAACTTTAGGAATGGGCAAACACTAAAAACACATTAAATTTATCACTTCTCAAAGGCAGAAACTTTATCCTCAATAAGGGTCCATTCAGAAAAAAGATCTTTAAAACAAATGGAGCTCAAAATATTTTCAAGTTCATTTACATTTTTATATTTTATCTTTTCAAGAAAGGAGATTATTTCTTTGTCTCATTCAGGTTAAGGAAGTTCCTTTCTATTCCTAGTTTGCTGAGTGTTTATCATGAGTAGATGCATATTTTTTCTGCATCTATTGAGATGGTCATGGGGTTTCTGTCCTTTTGAACCAACTTGCATCCCTGGGATAAATCCCAGTTGGCCATGGTACATAATACTTTTTATATGTTGCTGGATTCGGTTTGCTAGCATTTTATTAAAGATTTTTGCATCTATTTTCAGAAAAGGTATTGGTCTATGGTTTTCTTCCCTTGTAAAGCCTTTGTCTTGTTTTAGTATCAGGGTAATATTAGCCTCACAGAATGAATTGGGAAGCACCCCATCCCTATTTTGTCAAGAGTTTGTAAAGGATTAGTGTTAGTTCTTCCCTGAGTTTTAATTCTTCCCTGAGTATTTGGCAGAATTCACCAGTGAAGCCACTTGGTTCTGGGCTTTTCTTTGTGAGCCTTTGTTTCTTAAAAGGAGTTAAGAAATTTCAACTCTAAATCCTTTAATCCATGAGAAATTAGAAAGAGGAAAAGAAGAAATGACCTAGTCTAATGTTCCTGGTTTTTTAAAAAAAAACAACATAAATGAGGCAGTCTCTCCAGTAAGCTATCCATTCATGTAACATTCCCTTTTAAAGTTTTAATTCTTGGGCCGGCCCGTGGCTCACTTGGGTGAGTGTGGTACGGATAACTCCAAGGCCATGAGTTTGGATCCCTATATAGGGATGGCCGGTTAGCTCACTTGGGAGAGCATGGTGCTAACAATACCAAGTCAAGGGTTAAGATCCCCTTACCAGTCATCTTTTAAAAAATAAAATAAAATAAAGTTTTAATTTTTGTGGGTTCAGACACCTTAGGCAGTCTAAGAATCCCCACAAGAACATCAGTAGGTTCTATCATCCCCATATTATATGTGAGGAAACTAAAAGAAGTTATATAATCTATCCAAGATTACAGCTGGAAACATAGAGTAATGTTTATGATAGGAACTCAAGTCACAATCCCTGCCTGGTAAGCTACTTAATAACTTGTCATCTTAGGTGAATTACTAACCTCTGGGCCTCAGTTTCTTCATCTCTAAAATAACTACATTTACCTCTTAGAATTGTTGTATAAATAAAACGCCCATAAAGAACTTATAACAGTGCCTGGTTTACAGCATGTGTTCAACATCAGCAGTGATTTTTACTATTACTATTTTTACTAATTGCTCAGTAACACCTTTTGTTAAATTTTAATGGTTCCAAAACTGAGTTTTTCTTTCTTTCTTTTTTTTTTTTAAAGATGACTGGTAAGGGGATCTTAACCCTTGGCTTGGTGTTGTCAGCAACACACTCTCCCAAGTGAGCTAACCGGCCATCCCTATATAGGATCCGAACCCGTGGCCTTGGTGTTATCAGCACCGCACCCTCCCGAGTGAGCCACAGGCCAGCCCTCAAAACTGAGTTTTAAGGCAAATGCTGTCTTAGAGTGGAAAGGAACCAGTTAAAAGAAATTTGATTCCAGTCACACATTTTACTATCTGTAGCTTTTGATTCAGTCAAAAAATAAAAATATTTAAAATAGAAAAAAATACATAACTCAAAGTGGTCTTTACTGTAAATGCTCGTCCATTTCTAAATAGCTCTACACTGTCTTATTTACATTTTTGGATTTTGTTTTTTCATTGACAGGAATATTAGAATTGATTTTTCCATAGCACTTTCTTTTTTCCTATTAAGTAATAAGACATGAATACTCAAAACATATGCCGAAGATTCTCTAAATTCACAAAAAAAACCAGAGATCTAATACTTTCTACAACTTACAGTTAAGCTTAATTTAAAAGTACATCTGAAGGCTGGCCCATTGCTCACTTGGGAGAGTGTGGTGCTGATAACACCAAGGCCATAGGTTCGGATCCCTATATAGGGATGGCAGGTTAGCTCACTTGGGAGAGTGTGGTGCTGACAACACCAAGTCAAGGGTTAAGATCCCCTTACCAGTCATCTTTTAAAAAATAAAAAAATAAAAAATAAAGAAAAGTACATCTGGGGCTGGCCAATTAGCTCAGTTGTTTAGGGAGTGGTGTTACAACACCAAGGTCAAGGGTTTGGATCCTCATACCAGGCAGTCACTAAAATAAAGTGAAATAAATGAAAGTACATCTGTTACAGTAACAATGCATTCAACCAGTACTTTCCTGATAAGTTTTACAGTAAGTAATATAGCTTACAACTATGTTTAGGCACTTTTATTATTTCTTAGGAGTTATTATGAGCTACCAACTCTATTTGTACAAGCCATTACACTTTTCAAAGTAGATTTATGTTCAACATTGTGTGTGCCCCACTCAATTGACCCCTCAAGGTGAGGGATCCAGGAGACTGCTCATGCCCATTTTAAAGATGAAGAAACCAAAGTGGTATATAAGTTAGTTACCATGTTGGGCCCAGAATTCAAGTCTCATGAGCCTGCATTTATGCTTACCAACTGCCGCTTCATCCCCTTAAGCTATCCTGCAGGGCAAAGTGAACTCTGTAAGGAAAAGGATGCAATAGTGTGATTGCCAACACTGCTGCAAGGACTTGCTGTCATTTAACCCTTGTGGCCCTCAGAAGATAACATGCTAATTGAACTGTAGAGTTAAGATAATAAGGGGGTGAGGGGCATGCTGACACCCATTTTCAGATAAGTTAGAAAATTTTTGTTGTGTGACATTCACTGCAATACACAGTTCACTCCAGCCTTCCCATGATCCAGTTACCTGGCTTGCACACCCTGGCTCGTGCAAAGGAGAACTCCCACACAGTTCTTTACCTCTGCTCTGAGCATAATTACAGCAAATGTTCAACGTGGCAGTTGATCCATTCATGACCCTCAAACACTGCTGGAAAAATCTTGAGACACAAAATGATTTTAAACATCAACACAATTCTTCAAAAAAAACTCTCTACTTATTAAAAAAAAATTGAGGAAATGGGAAGATTTTGCTTAATTAAAGGTAAAGAGACTTAACTGTGGTTTACCTTTGTCCTGTCAAGCTTTTAATGTTCAGCTCAGTTTAACTTCCCTCAACCAGCAATCACTTGTGTCATGCCCAGCAGTTAATCCACAAAGTTCAGTTTCTTCCTCCCACTGCCGTAAACGTGATTTTGGGTTCCGGGAAACAGGAGTTAACCAATTCAAAGACTAGGATGTCAGTGTAGTGTAGTAATGGCATTAAGATTATCATAATTTACTGGAAGATCAAGCAGTCACTATGTATCAGACTTCCATGGCCCATTTCATACACATGTAATTTAATCTTCACAAGTCCATCGCGAATTATTATATCCATTACTTGGCAAGAAATGGGGCACAAAGGGTAAGAAAACTGCCCAAGTACACACAGCAACAAATGGCCGATGAAGGACTTGAACCAAACTTTAACCACTACACCAAAACCGCCTAGCCCTCAACTATGACCCCGACGTGACCATTAAACTAATCGTATGACCTTGCGCCAGTCATTTCATACCTCTAGGCCTGTTTCCTTCACTATAAAACGAGGTACACTAGAAGAGCTTTCGAGTGCTTTCCTGCTTTTAGCGTCCTGTGAATCTCCGACTGGATTACTCCCCTCCCCCGAATCGGTGCTGTAACTATTAAGACTAAAGTTTTTCAACCACTGTGCGTTGTCCCCACTCCTCAGGGTGCTAGGGTCCAGTATTCGCTCTAGGGTTTTATTTCAAAACACTGAACATGTAACGCTAACCCTAAATATTCTCTACCACTAGGCCGAATCCGATTCCAGACCTTTACCCGGTTATTCCAGCCCACACCTAGCAGCTGCCCGCCTAGGCGGCCAGCGAGAGGCCTACCTAAGAAAGCCCTAGAAGCAAAACCATAGTTATGTTAGCTTTCCCGGAGGTCAAGGGAGGCTCTAGGGCACCTGCCACGCCTCCTGAGCCCGGCGGCGCGGCCTGGGCCTGGCTCCCCAACCGAAGAGGCCCAGGTTCGGGCCTCGCTCCTCACGGCCGGCGCGTCCACCGACGCCTGGGCCCTCGAAAGCCGGCCGACCCCTCGGCCTCGGGCCACGCCCGACCCCTCAACCGTGGCGGCGCACTCCCAGGCCCCCCGGGGTCCTCACAGGACCGAGGAAGCGCGGGCTTCCAGTCTCACCTCGAGCCTCCCGGGGACCGCCGGCGGTGCCCGCGTCTCCTTCCTCCCGCACACCTTGCCCAGCGATGCAGAGGAGACAGCGGCGGACGCGGGCCGACCGTCACGTGCCACAAAACCTAAAGGCCTCGGCTACTGCTGCCTCGCGAGCAAGCCTCACCACACGAAGCCCGGCCCTGCGTCCGCCCCTCGTTCCTGAATAGCCCGGACCAGCGCCAAGTCCCGCCCCCCCACGCAAGCCCCGAGATTCGGTTGGTCAGCGCGGCCATCGCTCTGTGCACCTTCCCATACGCCCCCTAGGGCTATTCTTCGTGGAGTGTGAGGACTGGCCGAGAGTGAGGCAGGAAGTGGCTTTTGATTGGACGGCACGTAAGGGGGCGGGCTGCAGTGGATCTGGAGCTCCCGACGCGCGTGTACTGGGGCGGGGCGGACTTGGCGGGTCCTTCCGTCCGTGTTTGTCCTGGTTGTTTAGTGAGAGGTCGCCCGGCGATTCAACCCGACCTCTGTGGTCCGTACCCGTCTCGTTCCTGTAGTGCGGACCTGGATGAGCATCTGTACCCTTTGCTGAGGGACCGAATGGCAGCCGGCAGAGGGGGTGGGAGGTTTGGTCGACCATCGGGTAGGGCCATTTGCCCAGGCAGCGAGTGCGGACTTCGATGCGGCGCAGGTGGAACCCGGTACGGGCAGCCTCGTGCGGCCTGCACAGCTCTTTATAAGCAGGCGCCACAGTTCCTGCAGAGTCATCGCTGTGGGCCCATGAGCCTGCTGCCTCCTAGTTGCCTATCATAAAAAGTCCAGAATAATACAATCTCAGGTTATTTCAACTTTCAATTTGTTGATGTTAGACATAAGAGCACAGAGATATACTGACGACAGGATTGGGAGAAAAAGATGGTGAAATCAAAAAATTTGAAATACACCACCATTTTTGTAACCTGCTCTTGGCACACCTTCAGTTTTCAATATGCTGAAAACCTCAGAAAATGGAAGTGACCCAGGGTTTTCCGAGACCTTTAGAGATCCTGTTCTCCGTCCACCATTTGTTTGGAAACCCTAAGACTTGAGTACTGGTGTGGAAAAAACTACAATTAGCAGGTGTATCACCTATCCCAGAAGCCAGCTTTATTCCCTCGTGCCACCTGGAAGGGGAAGAGAGGAGTCAGGGTTTGAATGAGTTTAGTATCTTCCAATCTCAGTCCCTAAATTTGTGTAAGAGTATTTTGCTTTCCTGTGTAACTGGGGAAATGAGTATTAAAAGCAGAATAAAATTCTGGATGCCACATGTTGCAAGTAATGAGCCTAAACCTTACAGTCCTGATTTGGCGCCTTCTGACTTTTTTTGTTTCCTAATCTTAAAAAAGGGCACTTATCAAAGGACACCCATTTTTCTTCAGTTAATAGTAAAATCCCCAGGACCCTCAGTTCTTTAAGGATGGACTAAATGGCTGGTATCATTGCTTACAAAAGCGTCTTGACCTTGATGGAGCTTATATTGAGAAATAAAGTTTATATTTTTAATCTTTATCTTTTAATGGCATTTTTATGCAAATTTTTTGAAGTCCTCCAGTAATTTTTCAATCAGAATAGTGTAAACTTGACTTTTTGAGATGTCTACTGTGTTGCCTATTGTTTCTGCTGTTAATTGTCTGTCCTCTTCAATGAAGGCATGGACAAGATTAATTTTTTCCTCAGGTTGATGTGGATGGTCTGCTGGTGAGGGCTGCATCTTCAACATCGTTTCGTTCCTTCTTTTTTTTTTTTTTTTTTTTTTTTAAAGATGACCGGTAAGGGGATCTTAACCCTTGACTTGGTGGTGTCAGCACCACGCCCAGCCAGTGAGCGAACCGGCCATCCCTATATGGGATCCGAACCCGGGGCCTTGGTGTTATCAGCACCGCACTCTCCCGAGTGAGCCACTGGGCCGGCCCGTTTCGTTCCTTCTTAAAAGGACCTATCCATCCATTTGTAAACTGCTGAGTTCTTTGGGGCATTTTTTCCATAAACTTTTCATAAAGTTTATGCATGCATAGTTGGTTTTTTTTTTTCATAATATACATTTCTCATGGACTTTTTGAAGACCCCTTGTATGTAGGGAAAAGAGCTACTCCAGCAAAGGTAAGTGCTAAAAATGATGGTAGTGGGCCGGCCTGTGGCTCACTCGGGAGAGTGCGGTGCTGATAACACCAAGGCCCCGGGTTCGGATCCCATATTGGGATGGCCGGTTAGCTCGCTGGCTGAGCGTGGTGCTGACAACACCAAGTCAAGGGTTAAGATCCCCTTACCGGTCATCTTTAAAAAAAAAAGTTAAATAAATAAATAAATAAATAAAGATGATGGTAGTGAAGAGAATGTAACGGTTTTCTGAGGGGAGGAACTGCTTCTATCTAGAATGGACAGGAAAAGAGGTAAGACTTGAGCTGGACCTGGTAGCATATGCTGGATTTCTATAGGTGGAGAGTTGGAGGGAACCATCTTTAGATGAGTGAATGAAATTTAAAAAGGCGGGAAAGCAGCCATCATGTGTTTGGGGATGCTGTGTACAAGAGTGTTTTGGGTGGAAAAGTGTGTTAGGAAAGTAAGTGATGGGACGTCAGCTCCAGAGCTGGGTTGGGACTAGGCCTTGAAAGCATAGCCAGGGAGTTTGTAGGGAAATATTTTAGAATTAGGTTTGGGTCATGATTTAGATGTTTAGGGAAGTATTATTTTAATACCATTCCAGGGAAGTGTGAGAGACTCTAGAGGCCAGTTAGGAAGCCACCTCTTGTAGTTGATAAAAAGGACAGGATTAGCAAATGACAGGGTATATAGAAACAAAACCACTAAATGTTGATGCTGAAGAATGGTAAATGGTTCCCATAGAATGGGAAGCTAATGAAAAAGATGAATTAAAGCCAACACTGAGGATTTGAACCTGGGTGACTAGAAGTGAAGTGTAGACTCCCAAAAGAAAGGAAATCCAAGCTTGGCTGATCGTGGGTGTGGGCCCAAGACAGAGCAGGACTGGAAACAGGGATGTTTGGGCTAAAGTATAATGTTCTTCAGAGGAGGAAGCTGAGGACAAAACCGTGAAGAATGAGATCTTTTCCTGATAATCTAAACAGTAATTTCAGGTATTAGAGTATTTCATTAAAAGAAATTATCATTTTACAGTTCTTAGATGGAGAAGGTATGGGAGATTGAGTTAAGTGTATTCTGATTTTATGATGTAATCTGTAAGATGGTTTTCAGAATCAATTATTTATATCCATTTTAGAATGCACATATCCTTTGACCCAGCAATTCCACCCTGGGAATATATCTATATTATCCATCAATGACCAATAGAATATATCCACTATATATACTACACTTGTATATTAAAATATACACAGTAATGTGCCTTACAGCATTGCTTGTAGTACCAAAACCCTAAATATAACCTAACCTACCACCATAGAGAACTGGTTAGATAAAATATAGGCTATCTGTGTAATGGTTCTGCACTGTTGGAAAGCCTGAGGTGAGCACATACGAGTATGTGTACTAATATGGAATGATCGCCAAGATTTAGTGTTATGTGAAAAAGCACTGAGTAAAGTATGCTTCCTTTCATGTTGAAAAGGGAGATGTATTCTCATAAATATAA
Organism: Galeopterus variegatus; assembly: GCF_000696425.1. NCBI lineage: Eukaryota > Metazoa > Chordata > Mammalia > Dermoptera > Cynocephalidae > Galeopterus > Galeopterus variegatus. Next base: position 192,391 of record NW_007728437.1, on the reverse strand, counting down.
GTATGGACAAACAAGCTTACTGGAAAGATACACAAGAAACTGCTAAGAGTGGTTGATGCTGGAGTGGGGGCCTGGGACTCTGGAAAAGGAAAGGCAGCTTTATAACATGCATATGTTATTTTTAAAATTAAAAAATCAGGTAAATTTCAGCTTTTGTGCTAAGTTTTTCAAAAAAGACAGTATGTATAAAATGACTGTTAAAATTGTTGATCAATTTGTCCTTCGTAGCTTAACTTGTCTCTCCACCCTTCCTTCAAAGCTGCCCTCATCCTTGTTCATTCCCACCTTCACTTGCTTAAAGGAGGAAGTGGACACACAGGAAGAGGGGGCACCCACATTTCCATCGGGTCCTTTTTTACTGGTTGGGCAGGTATAATGGTCGTTTCTCTGTACTCACACTAATCTGGCATTATCAAATTGATGAGAAAAAAAAGGGTATGCAATTATGTTAACTAAAGTTTCTTTTACCACCGTGAAGTTAAACATTCTTCATATTTATTAACCATATATATTTCTTCCTTTGTGATTTGAATATTTGCATCATTTGTCCATTTTTCAATTACAGAATTTTTTCTTTTTCATATTGGTTTGTAAGAAATCTTTATTAGGATATTAGCATATCTACTACAATTTTATCTTTAAGAGCTTTTAAATCTGGAGCTCTTTTTGGTTATAAGAAGCAGAAATACATTGGAACTAACTCAAGGAAAGTGGAATGTCAAAGAACCCAAGGAAAGGAAAAGGAGTCCTGCTTCGCTTTATGCCATCCTGAGCTGGGGATTGCAATGCAGTTTGCTCTTCCTGTCTTTCACAGCCACCTGACATCTGCTCCATCCTCCTCCCTCCCTTCAAGCACTTTCACCCACAATTTTATATGACTTACTATGCCTGCCAGTTCTCCTTTACATACTGGCCCCTCATGTCCAGGAACAACTGGAATTTTCAGTGTACTTAGGACTAATGAATCCCCAAAGTCTCCTTCAATTGTGTCTCCAAAAATGTTGAAACACATTAGACAATCTATCCATTTTGTCCTCTAGTTGTGGTCTCTCGAGAGCCCCTGTCCTCCTGCTCTAGTTTGGATGGATTACTCTCAGAGCACCTCAGCCTGGATTTGGATGTCCTGTTTCCTCAAACCCCTCGACCCCACGTTTAAAAAAATCAACTTTATAGTACAGTGTTATGATTTTGAACAATGTATAGTATATACCATGTAACTGCTATCATAGTGAAAATATAGAATATTTCCATTACCCCAAAAGTTTCCTCTGAAGTTTTCTTTTCCCCTGATACCAAATAAGGGGTGCCTTTCTTCTGACACCAATTGTGATGTCTTTTTTATTTTCTGCCACCACTTCTGTCAATTCAATTCTGATATATCAGACTCTACAGGTTTAAGGGTTCATCCCTCAGAACTGCCCTCATTTCAGATGCCAGCTGCAAATGGGGTGCCCAGGCTACCCACATTTCTGCCCAGCCATCTACAAATTTGGGAGTTCCCATGAGCCCCCTCAGTTTCCATAATTTTTTACATACAATGACTCACAGAACTCAGGATATCACTTTATTTGCATTTTCTGGTTTATTGCAAAGGATATAACTCAGGAACAGACAAATGGAAGAAATGCATAGGACCAGAAATGGGGTGGGGAATTTGAGGAGCTTCCATGCCCTCTCTGGATATGCCACTCTCCCAGCACCTCAATTGTTGACCAACCTGGAAGCTCTCCAAACCCCATCAGTTAGGGGTTTTTATGGCGCTTCCATCACGTAGGCATGATAGATGAACTCGTTGACCATTGGTGATTGAACTCAATTTCCAGCCCCTCTCTCTTTTCCAGAGGTCGGGGGTGGGAGTAGAAAGTTCTAACCTTCTAGGGCCAAGCCCATGGCGCACTCGGGAGAGTGCGGCTCCCGCCGCAGGTTCGGATCCTATATAGGGATGACCGGTGCGCTCACAGCGCTCACTGGCTGAGCGCAGTGCGGCCGGTCTCAAAAGGACAAAAAAAAAAAAAAAAGTTCTTCTAACCTTCTAGTGACATGGTTTGGTTCCTTTGACTACCAGTTCCCATCCTGAAGCTATCTAGGGGCTCACCAATAGTCACCTCTAGGCATAAACTCAGGTATGGTTGAAATGGGCTCGTTATGAATAACAAAAGACAGTCTTTAATCCCTCAGGAAACTGGAAGGGTTTTAGGAACACTGTTCCAGGAGGAACCAAATGTCATTTTTATCATACCTGTACTTACAATCATTCCCAATGAATCCTCACCACCAGCCTCAGGCAGAATCTGATCTGCTTTCTGTTACTACAGATAAGATTAGTCTTTTCTATAGCTTTATATAATTGGAATCATATAGTACATAGTGTTTTGTGTCTGGCTTCTTTCAGTCAACGTATTGTTTTGAGATCCTCATCCATGTTGTAATGTTTATCAATAGTTTGTTCCTTTTAATTGCTGAATAGTATTGTTATATGAATACATCATGTTTGTTTATCCATTTATCAGGTAATAGACACCTGGGCTATTTCCAATTTTTGGCTATTATGATACAAAACTGCTATGAACATGATGTATCACTATTTGTATAAACATATGTTTTAAATTTCTCTTAATAACCTGACATCTTCCTTTTTCTTACATCCTCCTATTGCTTACTGAGAAAGACTGCAGTAAATTTTTCTGAAGTCTTGCACACTCAAAAATGTCTATTCTACCCTCACAATTTTTAAAAAACTTTGAGATATAATTTACATGCCATAAGTGTGCCCATTTAAGTAAATGATTCAATTATTTTTAGTAAATTTATAGTTGTACAACCATTACCCCAATCCAAATTTAGAATATCTCCAACACCAAAAAGTTCCTTTATGCTGATTTGCAGTCAACTTTCAGCCAACCTCAGGCAACCCCTGAAATATTTCTCTCTATAGATTTCCCTTTCCTAGATATTTCATATAAAAGAAATCATACACTATGTAGTTTTTCTAAAAAAGATGACCGGATCTTTTTTTACTGGGATATTAACCCTTGACTTGGTGTTGTCAGCACCATGCTCTCCCAAGTGAGCAAACCAGCCATCCCTATATTTTTTACTGGGATATTAACCCTTGACTTGGTGTTGTCAGCACCATGCTCTCCCAAGTGAGCAAACCAGCCATCCCTATATAGGGATCCGAGCCCATGGCCTTGGGGTTATCAGCGCCACACTCTCCCAAGTGAGCCACGAGGCCGGCCCCAATATGTACTTTTTATATCTGACTTCTTTCACTTCATTTTTGCAGTTCATCCATGTTGTAGCATGTATCAGTACTTCATTCCTTTTTATTGCTGAATAATATTTAATTGTACAGATATGCCACATGTTATTTATCCACTGAACAGTTGAAGGACATTTGGATTGTTTCCAGTTTTTGGTTATAATAGGTAATGCTGCTATGAACATTTGTGCACAAATATTGGTATAGACATGTTTCCAATTACTGACTTGTATGGTAAGTTTATATTTAACTTTTTTTAGTTTTTTTTTGGCAGCTGGCCAGTACGGGGATCTGAACCATTGACCTTGGTGTTATAATACCATGCTCTAACCAACTGAGTAATCAGCCAGCCCTTACATTTAACTTTTTAAGAAACTGCCAAATTATTTTCCGAAGTAGCTGCTCCATTTTATACTCCCACATACAAGTCTTTCCACATCATCGCCAACACTTGCTGTTGTCTTTTTATTATAGCTATTCTAGTGGGTGTGTAGTGGTATCTCACTGTGGTTTGTTCCAAATAAAGTGAGTCCCCTCTGGCAGTAAAGCTGTTAGTTTGTGCAGCCTGCCCAACCAGTTTTGGTACAACCATCCTGCTGACCAAGCTGGGGGAACGTGAGCAGCCCCAGGCAAGAATGCCACTGTTCTCACCCAGTGGCATTCAGCAGCTTTTCACGAATAAATGCTTCTCAATTTCTCATTTGCTTTTGGCCAATTTCCAGAGCCCTAAGTGGTTGTAAAAAAATTTTTTCCCCAGTTTTATAGTTTTCTTTTTTTTTTTTAAAGATGACCGGTAAGGGGATCTTAACCCTTGACTTGGTGTTGTCAGCACCACGCTCACCCAGTGAGCAAACCGGCCATCCCTATATGGGATCCGAACCCGGGGCCTTGGTGTTATCAGCACCACACTCTCCCGAGTGAGCCATGGGCCGGCCCTTATAGTTGTTTTCTGGAGAGAATTTGCTGATCTCACTTGCTCTGCCAAACTGCTACCTTCATGTACTTTTAGTTGAAGATTATCTTTTTCTATATACATTTTCTCTGTTCCCTCTAAATTGCTTTCTTTGTTCACTCACTTAGTCTCTAAGTTTTACATTGCAAGGGTTGTTTGCCTTATCTTCCCATTAGAATCACCTGGGAAGCTTTTAAAATCCCAGTGCCCATCAGCGTGCAGATGGGCAGATTAAAAGAAAAAATCCCAGGGCCAGCATGGCTCACTTGGGAGAGTGTGGTGCTGATAACACCAAGGCCTCAGGTTCGGATCCCATATAGGGATGGCCGGTTCGCTCACTGGGTGAGCGTGGTGCTGACAACACCAAGTCAAGGGTTAAGATCCCCTTATTGGTCATCTTTAAAAAAAAAAAAAAAAAAGAATTTCTGGGGGAGGGCCCAGCCATTTAAGAATCAAAATAATTAAATGAATTATAAACTATTGAAAAATAGGAATTAGTAAGTCCATAACAATAATACATAGATCCATCAATAAACAGGGGAGAAAGGATAGCTCTTCCTTTTAGTAGAATGCTGAGGAGAACTGGTAAATATAAAGTGAGTGCTAGAGTTGGAAAAACTTTTTTTTTTCCTTTTTGTCTTTTTTCGTGACTGGTAAACCAGTGAGCGGACCGGTCTCTATATGGGATCCGAACCCTCAGCGGGAGGGCCGCCTCACTCCCAAGTGCCGAACTCTACCGAGTGTGCCACCGGGCCGGCCCTAAAGTTGGAAAAACATTTTGCCACCATGATGGTAAAGACTGGATCAGGCAAGAATCACCAATAGATGTTAAATTAGGGGAAAATTTGATAAGGAACAGGATATTTACATGCTCTTAAAGCAACTACCCATAGTAGAGAAGGCTCCATTGTAAGACCTAAGTGCAATACCTGTCCCTAGATGGAATCCTGTACTGGAGGGCCAAACATCCCAAAAAGGACATTATTAGTAAACTGACAAAATTATAATATGGACAGTAGATTAAAGTATTGCATCAACAGTTATTCATAAAGTTGATAACTATACTGTGTTTATGTAAGAGAATGTACACTGAAGTATTTAGGAGTAAAGGCTCGTGATGTATATAACTGGTTCAGAAATAAAGCAAATAGGGCAAAACGTTGACAGTAGGGGAATCTTAATAAAGGTTATACAGGTGTTCCTCGTATAATTTTTAAATTTACAACTTTTTTAACCTTTGAAATTAATTCCAAATAAAATGTTAAAAATGGGCTGTCAAAATTTAAGACAATTGTCCAGAGCCCATTTTGGAAGTTAAAATCCCAGAACATGATTCTGTTTTCTGCAGAATTCCTCAGGCTCAGGCTTTCATTTAAATAACAGGCACCTGGGTGAAAAGGAATTATTCAGGACAAACCAACCATACATGAGCTAACATTCAACATATTAACCCACCACACAATCTTGTTTATAAATGTAAACTCACCAAGTTAACATTTATATAAGGCAACAAAAAATGTTTTCCTGCTGGAAACAAGTGCTATTTGGCCTGTGATCTGGTCCCAGCACCCAGAGGTAGACATTTAGGAGCTGAGCTGACATGTGCTCTGTGCTGTGACGTGATGGACATTCAGTCCACTTTGCACTCTTCAGATGACTTTGAAATCTTCCATTCACCAGTGGGGCTCATGGCTCCCATGCCTGCCTGCCTGTCTTCCTCTATCATTAGCCTTCACAAGTCAAACCGAGATGCAGGCTTTCAAGTTCTGTGTCACTTCTTGCACATAGGGGCAGGAGCAATAGCAATCCCTAGACCACCACTACTGCCACTCCTGCATCCACATCCCATCTCACTCCTATCACCGTGAAGCCCAAGAGAGAAACCAAAGGATACCCTAAGGAAGAAAAAGCCCAAGTGAAGGATAAACTGCAGAAGAGATGTGTATTAGTCCGTTCTGTGTTGCTATAACAGAATACACGGAACTGGATGATTTATAAAGAAAATGCAGTTTATTTGCTTACAGTTTCTGAGGCTGAGAAGTCCAAAGTCCATCTGGTGGTGGTGACAGCGACCCAGTGGTCTCACTTTGCAAGATGGTGGAGGCAGAGAGAGCAGAGAGAGACAGACTCTCCTATTCTTTTAAAGCCCTCACGGGCCGAGCCCGTGGCGCTCTCGGGAGAGTGCGGCGCTGGGAGTGCGGCAGTGCTCCCGCCGCGGGTTCAGATCCTATATAGGGATGGCCGGTGCGCTCACTGGCTGAGCATGGTGTGGCCGGTCACAAAAAGGACAAAAAAATAAAGCCCTCACAACCACGCCCAGGACCACCATTCTTAATCCATTCACTACTGCAAGGTCCTACAATCCAATCACCTCTTTGAGGCTCCACCTTTCAATTACCATAATAGGATTTCCCACCCTTTTAACAGTCACAGTGGGGGATATGTTTCTAACACACAAAACTTGGGAGACTATTCAAGCCTCAGTGAGTTTGTGGGGAACATAATTCAATCCACTACAGGATGTTAAATTTACTCTTCCTAAAAAGGCACCTTGCCAAAAAAGGCAGAGAAAACAGAGGTGCTGAGTGAAGCAAGTGTAACTGAACAAGGCCCCTTGAACAGTGCACAGCAAGCCAGATACTAACATCAGCCTTTGCAGCAGAGAAAAAGGTTTATTTGCAAGGCAGCCAAGACAGAAGATGGGGTAATAAATCTCAAGTCTGCCTTCTCAACAGCAGCGGGTGTGTGTGTGTGTGTGTGTGTGTGTGTGTGTGTGTGTGTGTGACATTTAAGGGGAAGTGGTTAGGGGTAGTTTGAGGCATGGGGGATCTGACTGGTTGAAGAGTTTGAGGAAGTTCTTCAGCAACCTATGCAGGTGCAAGCTGTCTGCATACCTCTTCATAGCTCACGTGTTCAAAAAATGGCAGCATTAGCATGATTTGGAAGTAGAGTTTTTGGCCCTCTGACATCAAAAGGCCACCCATGGAACATTCACGAAGGCTGACTAGAGAGGTATGTGGGTTCAACCAGTTTAGCCCACTTTGTGCTGGGCCAAGCTAACTCCAATGGTCCTGCAAAACATCTTAGGCAGGGCCGGCCCGTGGCTCACTCGGGAGAGTGCGGTGCTGATAACACCAAGGCCCCGGGTTCGGATCCCACATAGGGATGGCCGGTTCGCTCACTGGCTGAGCGTGGTGCTGACAACACCAAGTCAAGGGTTAAGATCCCCTTACCGGTCATCTTTAAAAAAAAAAAAAAACATCTTAGGCAGAGGACTCATCTGCACCAGAGGTGTTATTTTAAAAGGCAGATAGGAAGAAACAGAGTAAGAGGTTAATGATGGAAATTTACTGAAAGAATGAACAATTTTTAAAATTTTGTCAGCTGGCCTGTACAGGATCCAAACCCTTGACCTTGGTGTTAAAACACCACACTCTAACCAACTGAGCTAACTGGCCACCCCAAGAATAAGCAATCTAAAAGAGGAATAAATTTTAACTGAAAAGTCACCAGTTATAAAGTGGGTTTGTTTTTTGCTTTTTATAACTGTGTACTTCCTTTATTCTGTATTATGTGAATTACTGTTTATATCACTTTTTATACAAATGCAGAATTTTGTTTTGCTTTTTTAAAAAAACTAAATTAACACAGAGAATGCCTCATTGTCAAGGGCAAATGTCACTAATAGAGTATCTCAGAAGCCAATTGAACTGGCCATGGGGGAAAACAAGATTTGGAGAGAGGGAGGGAGAGAGAGAGAGAGAGAATGAATCACTGGCTTGGTTAAAATATCCCTGGGCTCTGATTCCATGTCCATCAGACAACCTTCCAAGGCTGATTTGAGCTCTCAAGTGTCCTAACAGGAAAAGCAAAAGCTTTGAACAGCATGTAGTAGACTGAATTATGTCCCCCCAAAACTCCCTAAAGCTTGAATTGTGCCCCCCAAGTTTTATGTATTAGAAATTTAGCCCCAAATGTGACTGTTAAGAGGGTGGGAAGTATTATGGTAGCTGAAAGGTGGAGCCTTAAAGAGGTGATTGGACTATAGGACCGTGCAATAGTGAATGGATTAAAAATGGTGGTTAGGGGCGTGGTTCTGAGGACTTTAAAAGAGGAGGGTCTGTCTTTCTCTCTCTCTGCTTCCACCATCTTGCAATGTGAGACCCCTGGGTCACTGTCCCCACAACCAGATGGACTTTGGACTTCCCAGCCTCAGAAACTGTAAGCAATAAATTTTGTTTTCTTTATAAATCACCCAGTTGCAGGTATTTTGTTATGAGCAACAAAAACAGAATAATACAGAACATAAATAAGGGTTTGTGGAAACTGACATTCTGATTTTAAAATTTATATGGAAATACAAAGGACTTAGAAAGCCAAAGCAATCTGAAAGAATATTGTTTGAAGATTTAACACAACAGATATAAAGATATACTATAACCTATGATAATTTAGGAAATATTGGCTGACTAGTTAGCCCAGTTGGTTAGTGTGGTGTTATAACACCAAGGACAAGGGTTCCGATCCCCATACCAGCCAGCCTCAAAAAAAAAAAAAAAAAAAGTGTGTGTGTGTGTGTGTGTGTGTGTGTGTGTGTG
>NW_007728437.1:173805-183160 GCF_000696425.1 Galeopterus variegatus | reverse complement strand
CCCTCGGACGGGAGCGCCACCACGCTTCCCAAGCGGCGCACTATCCAGTGCGCCACTGGGCCGGTCCCTATGTATATTTATTTTTGATATATGTGTGTATATATATTGTACATATGATATTGGTACAAGAATAAAAAAACCAAGGAAAAGAATAGAGCGCACAGAAACAGAGCCACACTTGCACAGTCATATGATGAACAAGAGAGACACCACTGCAATTAGTAGGGGAAAGGCTAGTCTTTTCTGTAAATGGCACTGAATCAACTTTACATCTTTATGAGGAGGAAAAAAACCCCACCATAAACAAAAATTAACTGAAAAATGGAAAACAAGCCTAAATGTAAAGGTAAAAGTATAAAACTTCCAAAAGAAGGGCCGCCCCGTGGCTCACTCGGGAGAGTGCGGTGCTGATAACCCTAACCCAACAAGGCCACGGGTTCGGATCCTATATAGGGATGGTCGGTTGGCTCACTGGCTGAGCGTGGTGTTGACAACACCAAGCCAAGGTTTGAGACCCCCTTACCGGTCATCTTTTTAAAAAAATAATAAATAAATAAAACTTCCAAAAGAAAATAGAGCAAAAAAATCTTAGTAACCTTAGGTTTGACGAGTTCTTTAATTCTTAAATATGACACAAAAAACATGAACTATAAAATAAAAAAACCTGATAAATTGGATTTCATCAAAACTAAAACACCACAGACTGGGAGGAAATATTTGCAAAATATATCTAACAAAGGACTTTTATCTAGCATTAAAGGACTACGATTCAATAAGGAAAACAATCCAGTTTTAAAAATGGGCAAAACAGGACTGCCAGTTAGCTCAGTTGGTTAGAGCATGGTGCTGATAAAAAATGGGCAAAAGACCTGCATAACCACTCACCAAAATGGATAACAAATAAACACATGAAAAGATGTTCAACATTATCAGCCGTTAGAGAAATGCAAATTAAAACCACAATTTAGACACACTACTAAACTGGCTATAATTAAAAAGATTTACCATACCAAGTGTTGGCCAGGATGTGAAGGAATAAAAACTTTGATTCACTGCTGATGGAGATGTGGTACAACCATTTTGGGAAAAGTTTGGCAGCTTCATAAAAAGGCAAACATATACCTTCTCTATGACCCGGCCATTCCACTCCTAGGTATTTATTAAAGAGAAATGAAAGCATACATACACACAAAGATTTGTACAAACATGTTCACAACAGCTTTACTTGTAATAGCCTCAAAACTGGAACGACCCAAATTTTCATCAGCAAGTTAATGGACAAAGTGTGGTATTTCCATACAATGGAATACTACTCACCAATAAAAAGAAATGAATTGGTAATAAATGTGACAACATGGATAAATCTCAAAATAACTATGCTGTAAGAAGCCAGTGCCAAAAAAGAATACATACTGAATAATTCCCTTTATATTAAATTCTAGAAAATGCAAGCTAATATATAGTAATGGGACCAGAGGAAACTCCTAGAGGTAATGATACTTTCATTATCTTTATTTGGGGGAATGATTTCTTTTTTTTTTTTTTTCCCCATATAAAGATGACCAGTAAGGGGATCTTAACCCTTGACTTGGTGTTGTCAGCACCACGCTCAGCCAGTGAGCAAACCGGCCATCCCTACATGGGAACCGAACCCGGGGCCTTGGTGTTATCAGCACCACACTCTCCCGAGTGAGCCACGGGCCGGCCCGAATGATTTCTTTTTTTTTTTCCCAAGTCAAGTGAAGCAGTGGGGTGAGAAGGAACAAAGAAATCTGTAACTGCACTTGTACCCTGGGGATGATTTCACATAATAAATTATCTAAACATATCAAATTGTCATTATAAATACATGTAGTTTATTATTATCAATAAAACTGTTAAAGAAAAATGTTTCCCAAGAGGTGGCACTACTGCCTGGCCCTGCCCCAGCCTGTGACCTCCCCTGGAGCTAGATGTGACCCCTCGTAGGGCCATTTAAGAGGGTGAATTAACTGAGAGGCCCCCAGAACAGGCCCTTGGGGTCAGGAATGCTACACTGAGGAGTTAGCAACCACCTGGGTGGGCTTGACAGGTAGGGCTGACTTCATTTCCTTTCACTGTCCTGCATGTTTATGCCTAACTCCTTCTTGCCTCTAGCCCCCCAGATCTTCAAGGGGCCAGGGTCTCCTCATCATTTAGGTCTTAGTATGAATGTCAAGTTTGTTCACCGAGCACCGTGTCTAAATTAGTTCCTAACCCTTGCCCTGTCCTAATTCAATTTCTGTATCTCCCTGTTTTATTTCCTTCACTGCACGTATCACAATCAGAAATTCTTACTCATTTAGTAATTTCCTTTCATTTTTATCATCTACTCTCTTCTTCCCTCCCCTATGCTGTTGGTGCCCCACCCAGATCCCTATTATTTGTGGTGCATCCATCCCTATAGATGCTTTAAGTTTTAATAACTCACAGCTGCCCCTGCCAGTAACTGACTGAAATGTGGGGAAAGGGTCCAAAAGACAGGCTCCCTTGTCTCAAGCAGGCCTCCCTCTTGTGCAATTTGTATTCAGAGTTCACCACGGGATCAGGCTGAAGCTAGTCTCCACTTCAGACCACACTCTTGCTTAGTTTTAGCCTTTTTCCCTGCCCTGTCCTGCTTCTCTCACTCCCTTCTCCTGACAGCACTTCCCAAATAATTCACCCGAACCAGAATTCTCATCTTAGGCTCTGCTTCTAGGGAACCTGACCCTAGAACCTGGCCCGTGACACCCTATGTTAGCTTCACGAGGGACTATCTTGTTAACTCCCCTAGAACAAATTCCTGTCTCAGACTGCTTATGATGGACCCCCACTCCCCCACCCCACTTGCTCCCCTGCCAAGAATGTCAGTTACTTGGTGAAGGAGTATCTTCTTCACTTCCCGAGAGCAGTGCCAGTGTGGGAATACAGACCATACCAACTCCATCTCCAGGTCCCTTCAACTTTACTTGCCCTTTCTATGACCACCCTCCTTCATAGGCTTTTTGCTAGGAAGTTATCCATTAATCTGCAGGAAGACAAGCATAGTTAAGACAATGACCAAAAAGCTACGCTAATTTAAAAATCAAATCTTTCCTGTTGACACAGCTGGTACCCTTAAGTTAAATGTTCACTGATCACAAGACTTTAGATATATCTTAGTAGACATACTTCCTTATGTCCCTCAGTTCCTTTATAAACCCGTACTTCCCTTGGGGCAGAGAACACCTGCACCGAAGTCTGGATCACCATCTACCCGATCCTACCTGTAAGTAAGTTACCCAATAATATACTCTTTATTAAAATGTACGGATTTACCTACTTCAGTTTTTGGTCTCAAAGTTCTTTCTCAGTTGTGAGGTTATTTCACCTTATCTCTGTCCTCAGCCTGGAACACCCTAAGTGCTCAATAAGTGAACTGAATAAATGCAGGGGAGATCCGGGGTCTGTTTTACAGCACCCCTTCTGTCCTGGGCTGGCCTGGCCTGGAGGCATTGTGAGTCATAGCTAGTGGACAGGAGTTGAGTGCTTCAGAGATGGGGCCAGGCCTGGGACAGCAGCTTGGCACCTCCACCACATCTTCCAGGTGAGGCACAACATAACAGAGAGGATTATAAGGGAAGGATTCTCAAGGAAGATATAACCTCAAGGGTGGGCTGGATGTGGGCTTCCAGAGATGGTCTCCCTGAACCAGATCTAGGAGATGGTACCACCCAGCTGGTACTGCCCAACTGTATGTGAGGAATAAGTGTGTGTTGAATTAATGAAGGCATGGCAGAGGCAGCCCTGCCCCAGTTCTTTCTCTTTTCACCCTTAATGGGCAGAAAAGGAATTAAAAACACCACATAGCTTCCTTTCTCACACAATAGAATCAGCACTTAACGGGGTGAGACTGGGAGGGGAGAGAGTTGGGTAGAATGGGACTTGTCTGTTATCTGGACTTTAGATTCCTTGAGGGTGTACTCTGCTTGGAACAAAAGTCATGTCTAGTGTGCACAATCCATTACCTTGAGCCCTAAGCATAGGTCTAGCCCATGGCACATGCTCGGAATGTCACTGAGCATACTGGACTGTGATCTATACACACATGTCTTCCCAGATGGACCAAGAGCATCTGGAAGACAAGGGCAGGCACAGGCTGTGCTGGGACCCCCTACCCAAACCAGAACTGGCACAGAGCAGGTGCCAGTTCAAGACTGTCAAATAACTGGATGATGAGGGCAGTAATGGTGTTGTTGGTTATGTTAGACATCCCACCAGAATCCGGATCTAACCCTGGCTTTGTAATCCCTCAACAGTTCCCTCTTACCCACAGAATGAAGTCTAAACTTCTGAGCCTGCCGTATACAGCATTCTCACTTAGTGCCCTGGCCCATCTTTCCAGCTTCCTCTTCTGCTATTCCAAGCATTAACATTATGTGAAGCCTTGCCCAGCTCTTCACGCTCCTACTTTAAAGTACCTACTTGTCTCTGCTACGATTCCCTACCTTCCCCCACCCCATAACCCCTTCCCGTTGCAGCTCAAAGAACAGGGCTCTGGTCCTTCATCTTCATCATCAGGGAATGACAGCGTTGTCTCGGGTGAAGGTGGTTTCCATGAGACGGCTGCTGGCGCAAGTGTGCAGGGATGGGCTCCCCAGTGGCCAGCAGCTTGGTAGCCCCAAGCGCCAGCGCAGAGCTAACCCACGTTCACCGGGCCTGGTGGTTTGAGGGGGCGGCCTGTACCAAGCAGGCTGCTCACCCGGACTCTTGCTCCCCAGCAGTGCCCCTGGCTCTTCATCATTCAGAACACCGGGGCTCTCCAGGCTAGGGCGCAGCCTCGGTCGCCAGCGTCCCCGTGGCTCCCTTCCGGACACCTGCGCCCCAGACGAAGTCCGCCCAGCCCTCGCCCTGGCGGCCTTCGAATGCCTAGCTACGAGCCACGCCGGCCGCCTGTGGGAGCAGCTGCGGCAGTTCTGGGCCGACCACTTCTCGCGGCGCTTCTCGCCGCGGCGGCCGCCTCTGCGCCACATCTCCTCCATGTCCACCTTCTACCTGTTGGACCACCGGACGCGCCAGGCCGAGCTGGGTCTCAGCTACGGCGCGCCCCGCACGCGCCTCAGCAACGAGGCCTTCGTGTTCCGCGGCGGCCGGTGGACAGCAGAGGGCCAGTTGGTGCAGTCGCGGCCGCCGTTGCCCTCGCCCACCACCTCGGGCTGGAAGGCGCAGGTGCAGCGGGTCCAGAGCCAGGTGCTGCTGGAGGAGAACAACTACCTGAAGTTGCAGCAGGAACTGCTCATGGACATGCTAACGGAGACCACGGCGCGCATGCACCTGCTGGAGAAGAAGCTCGACCCCGAGGTCAGCCCTGCGGCCGCGGCGCGCGCCTGGCAGAGGCAGGTGCGCAAGCGCGAAGGAGCGGGAGGCGTGCTCGTGTTCGGGCCGCGCGCTCTGGAGTCGTGGTGACGCAATAAAGCCGCATGCGGCCGCGCATGCGCGTCCCGCCCATCGCTTTCCGCTCTGGCCCTTTTCTTGGGCTTCTGGTGCCGGCTGGACCCTGGATGGGCTGAGCGCGCGGTTGGGGTCGAGCCGCGCTCTCAGTCAGGGATAGTCACTGGGTGCCGGGTGTCGACGGGTGACTCAAACCTGGGCAAACCGTGTCGGGAGAGTGCGATAGGGCGTAGAGGAGGGTCTGTGTGCCGAGTGAAAACCAGGCTTGCAACAGGAAGTGCCCCAGGGGGATGGCAGGTGATGGCATTTTAGGCCGTGCAAGGACGTCTAGGAGGCAGAGGAACATGCGGCGCTCAGGGAATGGAGGGTGCGGTGTGGCGGCGCGGAGGGCGCTGAGGCTGGCCGGGCGTGGAGGGGGTTGGGGACTTTGCACCTGGTCCTCTGAGCCTCGAGGCGTAGGAGGGTTACAGCCTAGGAGCCCCAGGGTAAGTGTATTTTACGTCCCAGAGAGAAGCTCTCTGGAAACCTTAGGCTCTGCCTACCCCACCTGCTTGTGTGGCTTTTTGGAGAGTCACGTCTTCGTTACAAGCTTTTTTCTCTTCCGTAGAATGAGGAGTGTGTTCTACCCACATTTTTTATTTTTTATTTTTTTGTCTTTTTATTTTTTTTTTCGTGTCCGGCAACGGATCGCAACCTTCAGTGTCGTGCCCGTACCGGACCGGGACCGGCAACGGGATCGCAGCCGTCGGTGTCGCGCCCGCACCTCGCTCAGCCAGTGAGCGGAACCGGTCTGTATGTGGGATCTGAACCCTCGGCGGGAGCGCTGCCGCGCTCTCAAGCGGCGCACTGTAGCAGTGCGCCACCGGGCCAGCCCCCTACCCACATTTTTTAAAACGTTTGCATTAGTTACCAACATTTCAGAACTTGGAGATATTACATTAAAAATCCAAATTTTCTGTGCTGTCCTGAAAAATCAGGAAGGCTTAGCCAACCTGAACCTTCATTCTGCCCAGCAGCAGCTGCCTTGAGCACTAATACGTGCTTACCACTTATTAGGCCCTCTCCAAATAATTCTAGAATGAACAAAGGTCCACGAGAGACATACACCTGGCCAGCTTCATTTCTCTCCTGCTGTTGGTGTCTGATTTGGATCCCTATCTGGCTGGGTGGGGAGCACCCCCCCCATCCACATACATGTGCACGAGGTATTATTTGAGGTATTATCAAAGGGAGTGCGTTGTACTTGACATATACTTGTGGTGCAGAACAAAGTTCGGGACACTGGTCCCTGCCATCTGCAACTTTCCACCTGGAATGTAGACAGTCCATTTGGGCATCCAAGTCAACGTCGTAAGTCCCACAGGACTCGAACCATTTCCCTAGGGCCAAGTGAAGCCTGTGAGGGAATGCGGATGTTCACCCTCAGCCTGGTAGGCTAGCCATTACTAAGCCACTACCTGGTGTGAAAATGTGGCCTTTTTTATTAAATCAGCAAAATAACAACGTAATTGAACACTAAGCTTAAAAATGACATTTGTTTGGGGGTCGGCCCGTGGCTCACTTGGAAGAGCTTGGTGCTGACAATACTGAGTCAAGGGTTAAGATCCCCTTACCAGTCATCTTTACATTAAAAAAAAAAAAAAGACATTTGTTTGGTTACAGCGTGGTGCTAATAACACCAAGGCCCAGGGTTCCATCTCTGTGCTGGCTAGCCACGAAAAAAATAATTAAAATAAATAAATATAATAAGAAAATAGAGCTGGCCAGTTAGTTCAGTTGGTCAGATCGTGGTGATGATAACACTAAGGCCCAGTGTTCCATTCCCATATCGGCCAGCAAAAAATAAAAATAGGAAAATAAAAAATGTACAGAGAAGAAAATGAGAAGGGAATCAGTACAATACACTATAAAAAACAAACAAAAAATCAAACACAAAAGGCAGTAGTATTGGAGAAAACATGCTAAGTGAAAGAAGCCAGACACAAAGGACCACATATTGTATGACTCCATTTATATAAAATACCCAGAATAGGCAAATCCATAGAGACGGAAAGGAGATTAATAGTTACCAGGGAATGGGAGGAAGGAGTTATTACTTAATGGAGTTTCCTTTGGGGGTGATGAAAAATGTTTTGAAACTATAGTGGTAATGGTTGCACAACATTGTGAAGTAAAAGCCACTTTAAAATTGTGAAGTTTATGTTGTGTGAACTTTAGCACAATAAAAAAAGTAAAAAAAGAGGAAGGTGCTTTACATAAAAACATGAAGTACAAATTATATGTAAAAAAAAGAAAAACAAAAATAAATAAAAGTTATATGTGGTATGTCAAAATAGCAAGAATCCTACAGGTGATCCCAGAAAACCTAAAGTTCAGAGAATACTGCTTTGGCCAGACCACTTGAAAGCAAATAGCAATTCTAGGGTAGAGAAAAGTATCTGCCCTGAAAGCCCAGCAGCTCAGCGAGTGCCCTGTTTAGGGAGGGGCATCCAAGTGGATAAAGAGCCCAAATTAAATGGGTCAGGATGATATTTTGAGCTATCTGACTTTGTTCTTTCTGCTCTGGCCCTGCTCCCTGCCTGAGACAGCCAAGCTCATTCCTCCAGAGGAGAGAAGTGACAGCAGACAGCAGGAACCGAAGACTGAGGCTTTAACCTCCTGTGGCTCAGCACCCTTTGGGGAATAGAGCTTTGCAAAAATATTTTTGGGCGTGAGGAGTGAGGGCAAAGAGGCTGTAGATTTGTCTAAAGCAAGAGGAGAGATGAAGGGAAACCAGAATAGATCCCAGCAGGTGTCCCATCTTGAAAAAAATCCTTTAGTGATCCCACCTCCCCTTTACCTACTGCCTCATTTCTCTGCTCTCTCTAAATGAACTCAAAAAAGTTGTTTATATTCGCTGTCTCCGATTCCTCNCTCCAGAGGAGAGAAGTGACAGCAGACAGCAGGAACCGAAGACTGAGGCTTTAACCTCCTGTGGCTCAGCACCCTTTGGGGAATAGAGCTTTGCAAAAATATTTTTGGGCTTGAGGAGTGAGGGCAAAGAGGCTGTAGATTTGTCTAAAGCAAGAGGAGAGATGAAGGGAAACCAGAATAGATCCCAGCAGGTGTCCCATCTTGAAAAAAATCCTTTAGTGATCCCACCTCCCCTTTACCTACTGCCTCATTTCTCTGCTCTCTCTAAATGAACTCAAAAAAGTTGTTTATATTCGCTGTCTCCGATTCCTCCCCTGCCTGTTTGCTCTTAACTCCCCATCCCAACTTTGGATCCTCATCTTTCTCTCTCCCCAGCCTGCTCTTTTCAAGGATGCCTTTGATCTCCTTTGGCTCTTTCAAGTCCTTTGGCCAATTCTCTGTCCTCATATTGGCACATCAGCAGCATTTCCTGCAGTTGACCCCTCTTCATCCTTGAAACACTGTCTTCACTTGGTTTCTACGGTGTCACCCTCGTACCTCCTCAGCATCTTGCTGATTTCACTCACTGTCACTTCTTTCAGGTATCTGCTTAAATTCACCTCTTCAGTGAGGTGTTCTCCAATGACTTTATAAGAGAATGCCTCTTCCTCACCCCCCAGCCAAACCAGCACAACTCATCCTCCCTTCTTGCTTTGTTTCTAGCATCTATCACCATTTGGCAAGCTACATATTTTATTTATTGTCAGCCTCCCCCAATTAAAATGTTAGCTCCCTAGGGCTTTCTGTTTTGTTCTCTCCCGTGTCTCAGTGTAGAGAAGTGCTTAGCACTCCTTAGGCCCTCTCGAAATATTTCTAGATTGGACAAAGGTCCACAAGAGACACAAACCTGAATCCCAGAGGAGCAATAGTGTTTGGCCTTCGCCGTTGTCACAGATTTCTGAGCCCCTAGGAGGCAGGAAAGGTGTAGAAGGTGCTTTTGGAAATTGTGGTTATATCTAATCAGCTCTCATGTGAC
>NW_007728437.1:170323-172380 GCF_000696425.1 Galeopterus variegatus | reverse complement strand
ACCCGCGGCCTTGGTGTTATCAGCACCGCACTCTCCCGAGTGAGCCACGGGCCGGCCCTGGTTTCTCTGCTTTTCTACTTCAGAGCTTTTTCCTCAATCTCAGGAGCTCTCTCAACCCACAGGCATAGCCTGGTAGTGAGGAGAGTTAATGCCTTCAACCAGTAGGGGACAGAAGCCAAAGCACACTTTATCTAATTTTCTTTCTGCCCTTGGTCCCTCTTGCTATTCTCTCACCTGTTTCCTGGACTCTACCAAGAAAACCGCACCCAAGTTCTAGGTTCAAGCTCTCTGCTTTTGGGGGGATTCAAGCTAACACAGTATTGGAAGTAGCACTAGAAGGCAGACTCTGGGGATAGGAATCTAGAACAGGATCACTTCCCATTCAGAAAGTGACAAAGATACCCCCCACCCTCCACTGTTGGTAGGTGATAACCTCCTGGTGTCCTGAAGCACGACTCTTACCTGTGGTAGATTGGAGTGAGATAGAAGTCAAAAAGAAGAAAGCTTCGCTTATGCAGTGCTTTAGCACTTGAAAGATAAAGAAGCCCCTGTAATTGCAAGGATTATGGAGGTAGCTAGCTTTTCTAAACTTTTTTGCCTTACAAGCTTTGAAGAAAGAGAATGAAAGGCTTAGGTAATCCCACTGTTCAACAGTTCCATGCTGTGAAAGCCGGAAACTCCCAGGGTAGCAGTTAAAGAAACCTTCACTTAAAAAAAAAAAAAGTCTAGCCGGTTAGCTCAGTTAATTAAGAGTTCAGTGTTGCAACACCAAAATCAAGGAGGACTTGGATCCCCATACTGGCCAGCTGCCGGCGGGGGGGGGATACTCTTACTTCTCAGGCCAGGAGGCAGAGCCTGATGAATATGAGGTCCAAGATTTAATCATAAGGGCAGTAGAGGGCCGGCCCGGTGGCGCACTGGAGAGTGCTGCACTTGGGAGTGCGGCGGCGCTCCCGCCGAGCGCGACACCGAGGGTTGCAATCCCGATGCCGGTCGCGGTACGGGCGTGACACTGAGGGTTGCGATCCTGTTACTGGTCACAAAAAAAAAAAGACAAAAAGGACAAAAAATAAATAAGGGCAGTAGAGCTGCAAAAGGCATCCTCAACNATGAGGTCCAAGATTTAATCATAAGGGCAGTAGAGGGCCGGCCCGGTGGCGCACTGGAGAGCGCTGCGCTTGGGAGTGCGGTGGCGCTCCCGCCGAGCGCGACACCGAGGGTTGCAATCCCGATGCCGGTCGCGGTACGGGCGCGACACTGAGGGTTGCGATCCTGTTACTGGTCACGAAAGAAAAAGACAAAAAGGACAAAAAATAAATAAGGGCAGTAGAGCTGCAAAAGGCATCCTCAACAGTTTTCCTAAAGTCAGGGCTTTTAAAGGGAAGGAATGACGGACTGGCCAGTTAGCTCAGTTGGTCAAAGTGTGGTGCTGATAACACCAAGGTCCAGGGTTCCATCCCTGTACCAGCCAACTGCCAAAAGTAAATAAATAAAGGGAAGGAATGGGATCTGAGGACTGGCATGGGGATGTTTGGGTAGATGTATCAAAGAACCTTGAGTCGCTAGACACCAGTGCCCCGCTGAACCCCACTGGCCAGCAGAAGCAGCCTCCTTCCATTGGTAGAGAACACCTTCATCAGGCCTGGGGACTATGCAAAGATCTTCCCTGTGGTGAGACCCTTATAAGATGACACTAATCCTCCTCAAGATTCATCTCATTGCCTCCAAACCAATAACTAGGATCAAGTCTCGACACAGCCCAACAAGTGAAGTACACTTGTCCCTTGATATCCGTGAAGAATTTGTTCCAGGGCCTCTGGCAGATACCAAAATCCACAGATGCTCAAATCTCTGATATAAAATAGTGTAGTGTTTGCATATAAGCTGTGCACACCCTCCCATATACTTTTTTTTTTTTTTACACAGGATGACCAGTAAGGGGATCTTAACCCTTGACTTGGTGTTGTCAGCACCACGCTCTCCCAGGTGAGCTAACCGGCCATCCCTATATAGGATCTGAACCCGTGGCCTTGGTGTTATCAGCACCACACTCTCCC
>NW_007728437.1:167658-169585 GCF_000696425.1 Galeopterus variegatus | reverse complement strand
TGGGATCCGAACCCGGGGCCTTGGTGTTATCAGCACCACACTCTCCCATGTGAGCCACAGGCCCGCCCTCTCCCATATACTTTAAATCATCTCTACGGGCTGGTCATTTAGCTCAGTTGGTTACAGTGCACTTTTTTTTTTTTTTTTTTTTTAAGATGCCCGGAAGGGGGATTTTAACCCTTGACTTGGTGTTGTCAGCACCACGCTCAGCCAGCGAGCTAACCGGCCATCCCTATGTGGGATCCGAACCCGGGGCCTTGGTGTTATCAGCACCACACTCTCCCGTTTGAGCCACAGGCCCGCCCTCTCCCATATACTTTAAATCATCTCTACGGGCTGGTCATTTAGCTCAGTTGGTTACAGTGCACTTTTTTTTTTTTTTTTTTTTTAAGATGACCGGTAAGGGGATCTTAACCCTTGACTTGGTGTTGTCAGCACCACGCTCAGCCAGCGAGCTAACCGGCCATCCCTATGTGGGATCCGAACCCGGGGCCTTGGTGTTATCAGCACCGCACTCTCCCGAGTGAGCCACGGGCCGGCCCCAGAGTGCACTTTTATAACACTAAGGTACGAGTTCAGATCACTTTACTGGCCAGCCACCTAAAAGACAAAAAATAAAAAATCCCTAGATTACTTACAATACCTAACACAATGTACATGCTATGTAAATAGTTGTGAGACTGTATTGTTTAGGGAATAATGACAAGAAAAAAGTCTGTACATGTTCCGTACAGACACAGTTTTTTTTTCTTGAATATTTTCAATCTGCAGTCAGTGGAACCCACGGATATGGAGAGCCAACTGTATTTCCTCCTCTAGTTCAGTTGCCCCAAAAGTTGCAGAATGTGTCTAACAGCAGGACCTGGAACACATACAGGAGCAGACCCAGGGGCAGGGGGTGATATACATGACTGGGTTGGGAATTGACTGGCAAAGAGCATCCCCTATGACTCAGCATTTAAACTCTGCTAAGGACACTTGGAGCTTGTCCTTGTATGCTACCAGATGGGTTCTGGAAGCTTGGACTCCATGGCGGCCTACAGTTAATGAAGTGGAGATGCCAGAACTGCCCTGGCAGAGTTTTGAGGAAGGGGTCTAAAGACTCAGGCAAGTGGGAAGGTTGGAATGGATTCATTACCTGAGACCAGAAGATGTTTCCTGGAGTTGCCTAGAGAACTCTCCTTCACCAAGCTATACAGAATGTGCCAATGAGGGGAGCACTGATGTCATAAAGAACTCTTAGTGGTTGTCTTCCATAGGCCAGGGTTAACAGAAGAGATGCTGCCATGGAGCTGGGCTCCCTAGTGTCATTAAGGAGAGTGCAATTCTTGAATGGTATTGAACCATTCTGGATGGCGAAATTTAACTGTCAGAAGCCAGGAGGACATTCCTACCATACTGTGCAATAAGATTGGAATGACAACTAGTGGGGGTCTTGCTTCTCAGGGATCTGTGGCAATGACAATAATAGGTCATGGTGTTCATAGTGGCAAAATAGATGGGCAGCCAACCAAAGAGAAGGATGCAGAGAGTAACTTGTGGAAGGGGTTGGGGAACAAGGACGAGGGACATGCAACAGCGATGCCAGTCTTCCTGTTATGGTGCTTTTTTTTTTTTTTTTTGTCAGCTGGCCGGTACAGGGATTGAACCCCAGACTTTGGTGTTATCAGCACCATGCTCTAACCGACAGAGCTAACCAGCCAGCCCTAAGTGCTTTAGTGTTAGGTCAGTACTTAGACACACCCCTGGGAAAAGATAGATAGGGAAACCACCAAATTGATTGCAGTTGGGTTTCTATCACTACAGTAGAATGGCAGGTTGAGTTACAAGAAAATATTTAGGGCTGGCCTGGTGGCGCACTGCTACAGTGCGCCGCTTGAGAGCGCAGTGGCGCTCCCAATGGGGGTTCGGATCCCACGTACAGACC